>NC_137978.1:4660900-4708400 GCF_963924665.1 Micromys minutus
ATTTTAAAATTATGAGGTCACGAGAGCAGGAGTCCTGGGAAAGGATTAGTAACCATGAAAGAGCAATGAGATTAGAGCTTTCCATCATGTAAGGACATAGAAAGAAGGTAGCTTCCTACCAACCACAAAACAGTCTGCACCATGTACTAATTCAGCCAGTGTTTTGACCTTGACCTCATGTATCTAACTATGAGAAACAAACACCTGTTGTTTGTGTCACCCAGTCAGTGATACTTTGTTACAGGAGCCTGAGCTAAGACACTGCAAGTGCTACTGTATTGTCTCTGTGACTAGGCCCAAGAGCCTCCAGCTTCTATTGGCTTCCTTGGTTCCTCTCCTCCTGAAGTATAAGCCCAAGCTAGCTAGCTGTAATATGGTCCCAGTATCTTAACTGATGCCCCAAGCACGAGAGCAGATGAGTGTGGACCAGATCAGTACTATTTAGCTGATGTGCCTAATTCCTGACAGTGGAAACATAAGCTAAATAAATGTATGCTGTCTCAAACCACTCTGCTAAAATGTTCCTTATACAGTGACACGTAAGTGACATGTGAACATACTATAGAATTGCTACAATAAAAAGTGTAACACTTTGGGGTAAGAAATTAGGCAAAAAGCCACATCTCTGTGACCCAGTAAGAATAGGTGATACACACCTTTAATCCCAGCACTCGAAAAGAAGCAGGAGGATCTTTGTGTTTGAGGACAGCCTGGTCAACAAAGTGAGTTCTAGGCCAGCCAAGACTACACAGAGATACTATCTCAAAAAAAAAAAAAAAAAAAAAAAAAAAAAAAAGAAAAGAAAAGAATAGAAAAAAGAAAAGAAAAGAAAAAGAGAAAAAGAAAAAAAGAAAAGAGAAAAAGAAAGAATAGATTCTGTTCCATCAAAAGTAAGAAAGACCAGAGTTTCAAAAATACACAAAAGGAATGATAACTAAAAAAAAAAAAAAAAAAAAAAAAAAAATGTGAAGAGAAGGGAAGTGCATGGAAAGGGAATGGAAAAGAATGAGGAGAAAACAATAGAGATCTGAGTTCAAATCCTAACTCCACCATTCAGTAACTACGTTAGTTAAATCACCCAAAGATGTTAGACTTCCAACTAAGACATCTCTCTCAGAATCACTTTTAAGGTTGTTTGCATTGCTTTTCCACCTGGACCAGCAGAAAACCTGGGGCACTGGCCTGGTGAGGTTGCGCCATGAGTACCCAGAGCGCTGAGAGTGCCTGGTGGTGCTTGTGGAAAAGGTTCCTCTCTGGCCCACAACAAGGGCCAGGCCTCTGTCAGTGGGAATGGGGATCGCCCATAAAGGCTGTGCTTTCGGGCTAGACCCACAGGCTCTTTTCCACCTGGAGCAGCAGAGAGCCTGGGGCACAGGCCTGGTGAGGTTGCTCCATGAGAACCCAGAGCACAGAGAGTGCTTGGTGGTACTTGTGAAAAAGGTTCCTTTCTGGCCCAGAGTAAGGCCCAGGCCTCTGTCAGAGAGAACCGGGATCTGCCCTGGATAGACAATACTCAAAGATCAGCTCCACAGGCACTTTCCCACCTAGACCAAAAGTGAGCCTGGCACATAGGCCCAGGAAGAGCACACCGGGAGTTCTCAGAGAGCACAGAGTACTGTACTTTCTGGAAAAAAAGTGCTTTTGGGCCTAGAGAAAGAGGTAGGTCCCCACCAGAAGTACTCAGGACTGGTGTGGGTAGAGGGCTGAGCTCCCAGAACAGCATTGCAAGAGCTACCACACCTGAGCCCACAAAGACTGAGCTGAGTTACTGCCACCAAAAATCACTGCTTGCCCACAAAAATCCAAACACTCAGAAGCAATTTTTTTCTTGAGCCCACAGGCCCTCAGTTCCATGAGAGATAAAGGCACCAGTTACTGAAAACAAGACCACATATAATCACAGATAACAAGATGGCAAGAAGAAAACGAAAGAACTTAAGCAATGGAAGCCAAGACAACCTGCCAACATCAGAACCCAGCTCTCCCACCACAGCAACTAGTGGATTACCAAACACTCCAAAAAAACAACATTCAGACTTGAAATCATACTTCATGATGATGATGGAAATCTTAAAGAAGTGGGTGAATAACTCCCTTAAACAATCACAGGAGAACACACACAAACATAAAGAGGAAACACAAAATCACTCAAAGAACTACAGGAAAACACAAACAAACAAATAAAGGAATTGAAAATGGAAATAGAAACAATAAAGAAAACACAAAAAGAGACAACCCTGGAGATAGAAAACCTAAAAAAGAAATCAGGAATCACAGATGCAAGCATTACCAACAGATAACAAGAGATAGAAGAGAGAATCTCAGGGACTGAAGACAACATGGAAAACATAGACAAAACAGTCAGAGAAGATGTAAAAACCAAAAAGCTCCTAAGCCAAAATATCCAGGAGATCCAGGACATAATGAGAAGACCAAACCTAAAGATAATAGGAATACAGGAGGGTGAAGGATATCAACTCAAAGGCATATAAAATATCTTCAACAAATTTGTAGAAGAAAACTTCCCTACCCTTAAGAATGAAATGACCATGAGCATAAAAGAAGCCTATAGAACTCCAAAAAGATTGGACCAGAAAAGAAATTCTTCCCAACACATAATAGTCAAAACACCAAGTGTTCAAAACAAAGAAAAAATCCTAAAAGCTGTAAAGGAAAAAGGACAAGTAACATATAATAGCAGAGCAGTCAGAATTACACCTAACTTCTCAACAGAGACTGTGAAAGCTAGAAGATCCTGGACAGACATCATACAGACTCTAAGGGAACACAAATGTCAACCCAGGTTACTATATCCAGGAAAATTCTCAATTATCATAGATGGAGAGACCAATATATTCCAGGACAAAACTAAATTTACACAATATCTGAACACAAATCCAGCCCTACAAAGAATAATAGATGGAAAACCCAAAACTAGGAGAGAAATTACACCCTAGAAAAAGTAAAAAAAAAAAAAAAAAAAAAAAAAACTAAGCTAGAAAGCCAAAGGAAGGAAGACAAACAGACATAATTCTACCTCTAACAGCAAAAATAGCAGAAAACAACAATCACTGTTCCTTAATATCTATAAACATCTATGGACTCAATTCCCTAATAAAAAGACACAGACTATCAGACTGGATAGGTAAACGAGATCCAATATTTTGCTGAATACAGGAAACTCATCTCAGAGACAAAGACAGACACTATCTCAGAGGAAAAGGTTGGGAAAAAAACCTTCCTAGCAAACAGCCCCAAAAAACAAGCTGGAGTAGCCATTCTAATATCAAATAGAAGATTTTCAAACAATAGTTATCAAAAAGATAAGGAGGGACACTTTTTAATCATTACAGGAAAAATTGTGAATTCTCAATCCTAAACATATATGCTCCAAATACAAGAGCACCCATATTCATAAAAGAAACCCTACTAAAGCTCAAAACATACATTGAACCACACAATACTAGTGGGAGACTTCAATACCCCACTCTCATAAATGGACAAATCATAGAAACAGAAACTGAACAGAGACACAGTGAAACTAGCAGAGATTATGAACCAATTGGAATCAACAGACATCTACAGAACATTTCATCCTAAAACAATAGAGTACACCTTCTTCTCAGCACCTCACAGCATCTTTTCCAAAACTGACCATATAGTCGGTCAGAAAACAAGCCTCAATAGATATAAGAAGATTAAAATACTCCCATGCATCATATCAGATCACCATGGACTAAGGCTGGTCTTTAATAACAACAAAGACAAAAAAAAACATATACACATGGAAACTAAACAATGCTCTATTAAACAATAGCATGGTCAAAAAAGAAATAAAGAAATAAATTAAGGATGTTTTAGAATTTAATGAAAATGAAGGCACAACATACCCAAACCTATGGGATGCAATGAAAGCAGTATTAACAGGAAAACTCATAGCTCTTAGTGCCTCTAAAAAGAAACTGGAGAGAGCATACACTAGCAATTTGACACCACAGGTGAAAGCTCTAGAACAAAAAGAAGCAGGTATACCCAAGAGGAGTAGATGGTAAGAAATAATCAAACTTAGAGCAGAAATTAAGCAAATAGAAAAAAAAAAAAAAAAAAAAGAACCACTCAAAGACTCAACAAAACCAAGAGCTGATTCTTTGAGAAAATTAACAAGATTGATAAACCTTAGGCCAGACTAGCTAGTGGGCAAAGAGAGAGTATCCAAATTAATAAAATCAGAAATGAAAGTGGAGACATAACAACTGAAACTGAGGAAATTCAAGAAATCATCAGATCCTACTACAAAACTCTATATTCAACAAAACTGGAAAATCTGTAGGAAAGAGATGAATTTCTAGACAGATACCAGATACCAAAATTAAACCAGGACCAGGTAAACCATCTAAATAATCCCATAACACCTAAAGAAATAGAAGCAGTCATCGAAAGCCTCCCAACCCAAAAAAAAAAAAAAAAAAAAAATTCAGGACCAGATGGGTTCAGTGCAGAATTCTATCAGACATTTATTGACGAACTAATACTAATATTCTCCAAACTATTCCACAAAATAGAGTCAGATGGAACATTACCCAACTCATTTTTTTAAAGATTTATTTATGTATTATATATGAGTTCACTGTAGCTGTCTTCAAATATACCAGAAGAGGGCACCAGATTTAATCACAGATGGTTATGAGCCACATGTGGTTGCTGGAAATTGAACTCAGGACCTATGGAAGAGCAGTTGCTGCTCTTAACCACTGAGCCATCTCTCCAGCCCCCAACTCATTTTTAGAAGCCACAATAACACTCGTTCCTAAACCACACAAAGACCCTACTAGGAAAGAGAACTTCAGACAAGTCTCCCTTAAGAACATTGATGGAAAAATACTCTTGAATTCTTGAAATCATGTCAAACTGATCATTCACCATGATCAAGTAGGCTTTATCCCTGGGATGCAGGGATGGTTTAACATACAAAAATCCATCAACGTAATCCACCATATAAACAAACTCAAAGAAAAAAACCACATGGTCATCTCACTAGATGCTGAGAAAGCATTTGAAAAATTCAACACCCCTTCAAGTTAAAAGTCTTGGAAAGAGCAGGAATCCAAGGCCCATACCTAAACATAATAAAAGCAATATACAGCAAACCAACAGCCAACATCAAACTTAAGAGTGGGAAACTTGAAGCAATCCCACTAAAATCAGGGACTTGACAAGGCTGCCCACTCTCCCTCTACCTATTCAACATAGTACTGGAAGTCCTGGCTGGAGCAATTAGACAGCAAAACATAATCAAAGAGATACAAATTGGAAAGGAAGAAGTAAAAACATCACTATTTGCAGATGACATGATAGTGTATTTAAGCGACCCCACAAATTTCACCAGAGAACTCCTACAGCTGATAAACAAGTTCAGCAAAGTAGCTGGATATAAAATTAACTCAAACAAATCAGTAGCCTTCCTATATTCAAAGGACAAACATGTGGAGAAAGAAATTAGGGAAAAGATACCATTCACAATAGTCACAAAAACTATGAAATACCTTGGTGTGACTCTAACTAAGCAAGTGAAGGACCTGTATGACAAGAACTTCAAACCTCTAAAGAAGGAAATTGAGAAAGATCTCAGAAAATGGAAAGATCTCCCATGCTCCTTGATTGGAAGGATCAACATTTTAAAAATGGCCATCTTACCAAAAGCAATCTACAGATTCAATGCAATCCCCATCAAAATTCCAACCCAGTTCTTCACTGAGCTGGAAAGAGCAATGTGCAATTTCATTTGGAATAACAAAAGACCTAGAATATCGAAATCCATCCTCAACAACAAGAAAACATCTGCGGGAATCACTATCCCTAACCTCAAGCTATACTACAAGGCAATTGTGCTGAAAACTGCATGGTACTGGTACAGAAATAGGCATGTGGATCAATAGAGTAGAATAGAAGATCCAGAAATGAGCCCTCACATATATGGTCACCTGATTTTTGACAAAGGAGCTGTAAACATTCAATGGAAAAAGGACAGCCTATTCAATAAATGGTGTTGGTCCAACTGGCACTCAGCATGCAGAAGAATGAAAATAGACCCTTTCTTATCTCCTTGTAAAAAGCTCAAGTGCAAGTGGATCAAAGATCTCCACATTAAACCAGGTATTAGATGAAAAAGTAGGGAAAACCTTAGAACTCATAGGCACAGGAGAAAATTTCCTAAACAGAACACCAATAGCTCGAGCTCTAAGGTCAAAGATTGACAAATGGGACTTAATGAGATTGCAAAGTTTCTGTAAGGCTAAAGACACTATCATGAAAACAAAACGGCAGCCAACAGAGTGGGAAAAGATATTTACCAACCCCACATCAGATAGAGGCCTAATATCCAAGGTATACAAAGAACTCAAAAAGCTAGACACCAGAGAATCAAACAACCCTATTAAAAATGGGGTACAGACTTAAACAAAAATTTCTCAATTGAGGAATATCCAATGGCTGAGAAACATCTAAGGAAGTGCTCAACATCCTTAGCCATCAGGGAAATGCAAATCAAAACAACCCTGAGATTCTACCTCACACTAGTCAGATTGGCCAAGATCCAAAACTCAGATGACAATAGATGCTGGTGAGGATGTGAAGAAAGAGGAACACTTCTCCACTGCTGGTGGGGTTGTAAACTGATACAACCACTCTGGAAATCAGTCTGGCCGTTCCTTAAAAATATGGACATAGTACTACCTGAAGACCCAGTTACTCCACTTCTGGGCATTTACCCCAGAGATGCTCCAACATATAACAAAGACACATGCACCACAATGTTCATTGCAGCTCTATTTATAATAGCCAGAAGCTGGAAAGAACCCAGATGTCCTTCAGTAGATGAATGGATACAAAAATTGTGGTACATTTACACAATGGAGTACTACTCAGCTATCAGAAACAATGGCCTAACGAAATTCTCAAGAAAATGGATGCATCTAGAGAATATCATCCTGAGTGAGATAACCCAGTCACAAAAGAACAGACATAATATGCAGTCACTGATAATGGGATACTAACCCCAGAAAGCTCTGAACACTCCAGAAACAAGCCACAGACTGTGTGAAGATCAAGAAAAAAAAGAAAAAAAAGGAATATATTTTAATTAAAATAGAACTGTATCACATCCCCCTTTCCTTCCTACAGCCCCTCCCAGTTTCTCTCCTATCTCCTCAAATTAATAACCTCTTTTCCTATATTATTGTTACATATATACATATGTGTATGTATATGTACCCACAAATACTTAATTACAACCTTATAAAGATGTGTTTGTATACTTTTATGCAAAAATGCTTAAAAATCTGTACATTTATCTTTGTTTTATAAAATAAAGTGTAAAAAAATACTTATCTCAAATTAGAAAAATCAATACACTATTAATATTCAAAAAATGTATTTGTATACTTTTATGCAAAAATGCCTAAAAATCTATACATTTATCTTTGTTTTTTAAAATAAAGTTAAAAAAAGCTATATTACAAGGCAATTATGTTAAAAAAAACATATGGTACTGGTACATAAATAGGCAGGTAGATCAATGGAACAGAATAGAAGATCCATAAATGAACTCTCACACATATGGTCACTTGATCTTTGACAAAGGAGCTGAAAACATTCATTGGAAAAAGGACAGCCTCTTCAAAAAATGGTGTTGGCTCAACTGACACTCAGCATGCAGAAGAATGAAAATAGACCCTCTCTTATCTCATTGTACTAAGCTAAAGTGCAAGTGGATCAAAGATTTCCACATTAAACCAGGCACACTGAAACTATTAGAAGAGAAAGTAGGAAAACCTTAGAACACAACATAGGCACAGGAGAAATTTTCCTGAACAGAATACCAATGGCTTGTGCTCTAAGATCAAGGATCAATAAGTGGGACTTAATGAGATTGCAAAGTTTCTGTAAGGCTAAGGACACTGTCAAGAAACAAAATGGCAGCCAACAGATTGGGAAAAGATCTTTACCAATTCCACATCTGATAGAGGTCTAATACCCAATATATACAAAGAACTCAAGAAGTTAGACACCAGAGAATCAAACAATCCTATTTAAAAATGGGGTATTAATCAAAGAATTCTCAATTGAGGAATATCAAATGGCTGAGAAGCATCTAAGGAAATGCTCAATAACCCTAGTCATCAGGGAAATGCAAATCAAAACAACCCTAAGATTCCACCTCACACCATTCAGAATGGCTAAGATAAAAAACTCAGACAACAGCTGATACTGGCAAGAATGAGGAGAAAGAGAAATACTCCTCCACTGTTGGTGGGGTTGTAAACTGGTACAACCACTCTGGAAATCAGTCTGGCAGTTCCTCAGAAAATTGCACATAGTCCTACCTGAAGACCCAGTTATTGCACTACTGGGCATATACCCAAAGATGCTCCAGCATACAATAAGCACACATGCTCCACCACTTTCATAGCAGCCTTATTTATAACAGCCAGAAGCTGGAAAGAACCCAGATGTCCTTAATTAGATGAATGGATACAGAAATTGTGGTATACTTACACAATGGAGAACTACTCAGCTATTAGAAACAATGACTTTATGAAATTCCTAGGAAAATGGATGCATCAAGAGAATATCATCCTGAGTGAGGTAACCCAGTCACAAAAAACAGACATAATAAGTAGTCACTCATAATTGGATACTAGCCCCAGAAAAGCTCTGAATACCCAAGAAACAACTCACAGACCATATGAAGCTCAAAAAAAGCAAGGCCAAAAAGTGGAAGTCTCAGTCCTTCTTAGAAAAAAAAACAACAGCAACAAGTATATAGTACCCACTCAGAGTGTGGCACACCTAGACCTTAATTCATTATGTTTAATCTATATACTCCAAGAAAACTGACTATTTCCATGTTATGTTTTGTTTTACATGTACTTTATGATTATTGTAACAAGTAAGATTTCAATGCATACCATCAAACCTTTAAAAAATCAAGTACTGAAAAAAATATATTCATATAGTTTTATGCCAAAATGCTTTTAAAATCTGTACATGTATCTCTGTTTTTTTTTTAAATATAAAGTTGTAAGAAAAAAAGAGAAATTGTTGAAATAGGAAAAAAATAAGGTTGTTTACATTATCTGACAGAACAACTGATCTTTAGTGGGCACTCAGTACATCTCAGATGTCTCCTCAGCTTCTCCTCATGCACCCAGCAAGGCCTGCGTGATTATGTCTCATTTTATTCGCATATAGAGCACTCTCCCTACAGCTTACTCTGAATTTGTCCTTAGCTCTTTCCCATCCTGACCAGGTCAAATGAACCAAAATCCACTGCCGAAGTTATTATACCTTGTGACGACTGTACTGTGGCTCGGTCCAAGCTCCCAGGCCTCAGAACAAGTGAAGTCAGTGGTATAATTCTCAGAAAAATTAAAGTCTTAAGGATAGTAGAGTGTTTCTGGTATAAAATCCTGAAGTCTAAACTTGGAGTACTGACATCCAGGAGGGAAGAGTTGTGAACCCCAGATCCAAGAGTCAAAGATGTAAAGTCTTCTGGTCATTTTGTTCTGCCTGACTGCCCTCGGTTGAACAGGTAAACCTGCCTACACTAAGAGCACAGCCTCTTTGTTCAGTTAATGACTCAAATGCCTCAGGATATGAACACACCCCACAACAAAGCTTTACCAGTTCTCCGGGTAATCCTCACTCCAGCCAAGTTGACACCATCACAGAGATGAAAAATCTTTACACTGAAAAGGAATTGGAAAAGAAACAAATAAATGGAAATACACCCTGTGCTTTCAAGCTGTTAAAGTGTCCACCAGTCAAAGCAAAAAACAAGCTCCGTGTGATCCCTACCAAATACGAGTAACATTAACCACAGAAAGAGAAAAATAATTCTGAAACTTGTGTGAACTCACAAAAGACCCCAAATAGGCTATTAAGCAAAAGGATCAAAGCTAGAGGCATCACATTATTTAACTTCAACATACACCACAACGTTATAGTAACAAACCACATGATGCCAACACAAACTCACTTGTAGACAACATGACAGATTCGGGAAGCAGACACAAATCCACACATTTAGACTCCCTGACTTTCAACCAGGGTACCAAGAACACACAATGGGGAAAGAGTAAGAAAACAAATGATGAATTTAAAATGAACATTTCTTATAAGAAAAGAAAGAAATCATTAGTGTGTACATGGAAATGTGTTCAATATTTCTCGTCATCACTGCTGTACAAATCCTTACAAATACTTACAAATACTGTACAAAACCACAGTATCCTTAGAATAGCTACAACCAAACAAGAAAAAGGGAACAGGTTGACAAGAAGGTAGTAACAGGATAACACACACACACACACACACTGTGAATAGAAGTGTAAGTTAATATAACTATTGTGGGAAACTTTGGAGACTCCTAAAAATTAAGAGTACAGGATCCAGAAAACCCACAACTTGTTATATATTCAAATGAAATGGAATCAATGTCACATAAATGCCTTAACTCCCATATAATTATTTATAATAGTTAAGGTATCAGACATAGAAAGACAAATGGCACCTGATCTCACACATGGAGAATGCTGATTACCAGAGCTGGCATGGTGTGAAGTGGAGCAGGGGCGGAGACATATTAGTCAAAGGGACATAATTACAGGGTTACATTTAAGAAGTCAACTAAATGGCACTGTGACCGTGCTCAATGACAGCTTATTACATCCTTGAAAACTATAGAAGCAATGTACTTGTGTTCTGATCACAATGTGATAATTATGAGAGGTTTATTAGCTTGTTTATTAGCTAGATTTAACCACTGCATGACATACATGTATGTCAAAAACCTGTCATGTTGTACATTATATATACAACGCACACACACGTCTATGAATTTTAAAATAATGAAAGGATAGAGATGTAGTTCAATGGCAGTACACTTGTTTAGCACATGTAAGTTCCTGGGTTCAATCACTGACACCAAAACAATTTCTTAATACACATGTGGCAAAGTCTTTATTCACGCTTACTTAAGATTCACTGCTTAAGAGTGGAACAGTCATGAGCCCTAAGGGTTCCCCCAGAGATCCCACCCCAAAGAATATAGTTTTTATTTCCCATCAAATACATCATTAAGAAGCTGGATATCATTGTATATTCCTGTAATCTAACATTCATGAGACTGAAGCAGGAGAAACACAAAGTTAGGCTAGCTATGTTGAGAATCAGTTTAAGAAAAAACTTAAGAAAGTAAAAAAATAAATAAAAGCCATATTGGAAAGAAATATCACAATTAATTTATCCAAATAATTTATATTATATATATATATGTGAGTATAATATGTAATTAAATAATAAAAATCTATAAATCAGAGCTGATGAAATGACCCAACAGGTAAAGGCTCTTGGCAGTCAGTCTAGCAACCTGAGTTCAATCCCTGAACCCTACAGTGGAATGAAAGAACCAACTCTCAAAATCAGTTCTTACCTCTACATATATGCCTTCCATATATATATCATGTACACACACTAATAACTAATTAATTGATATAAAAATCTACAAGTCAGTAAGAACACCAAAGAAGGCCCAGTAAGAAATTTGGCAAGGAGGTGTTAATAGTACACGTCCTAAGTCCCAGCCCTTGGTAGGCAGGGGCAGGCAGATCTCTGAGCTCAAAGCCAGGCTAGTCTACAGAGTGAGTTCCAGGATAGTCAGAGCTACAGAGAGAAGTTCTGTCTTGAAAATAAATTGGCAGGGCTAGAGAGATGGTTCAGTGGTTAGAGCACCAACTGCTCTTCCAGAGGTCCTGAGTTCAAATCCCAGCAACCACATGGTGGTTCATAATCATCTGTAATGGGATCTGATGCCCTCTTCTGGTGTGTCTGAAGATAGCTACAGTGTACTCACATACATAAATAAAATTTTTAAAAAATAATTTAAAATTTTAAAAAAGAAAATAAATTGGCAAAAGTTATTATAATCAGTTATTTCACAAAAGTGGCTGACATATTTATGCCAAGGTTCATAACCACCGAATCCCAGTGAAAATTCAAATTGTAACTTCAGGAACGTACTCTGTACAGAACAGGATACCTTAAATTGTAAAGACTGACAGAGTCAAATGTTGGTAAAAACGTGGTATTACAAGGTGATCTTCACACTGCTGACAGTACACTGGTACCACCATTGATGAACAGTTTGATCATGAAATGTTTGTCACAGCATAAAAGTAACTGATACAACAAAAAAGATTATTCTTGTAAGGTTTCAGATGAGAATAAGAATTCTATTGGGAATTGGACTAAAAGCCATTCCTGTTTCCATGTTGGCAAAGAACTTTATTACATTTTATCCATGCCCTGTGTCTTAACAGGAAGCTGAATTTAAAGGTGACAAAGTGTTCTGAGCAAGAAAATTTCAAAGCAATTCAGAATCTTGACTGTGGCATGGTTATTGTCAGCTTCTTCTAGCCAAGTTTGCAGTGAGAACAGGAAGCAAAATGCAGATAGGAAAAACTTGACTAACTTAGTTTGATCATAAAAGCCAGTGCAAATAGAGCAAAGTATTGTTTCTAAAGCGATTAGTTTCATTTAAAAGAAATCATTAGCATCAAAATGTATTTATATACATTTTTAAGAACTAGGGTATGAAATACTTTCTTGAGCACAGAGCGCTTCAGAGTCATGCTGATTTCACTAGCCTGACTAGAAAATTGTTTCCTCGGGATTCATTTTACTGCTCTGTGTAGACTTCAGCTGTGGGTGGTGGCATCTTCCACATGATGCTACTTTTGCAGATGTATGTTTTGCGGAACATAAAAACTACAGGGAAATGATTACTTCCACATAGATTTTAAAGAAGACCTGGGGACACCTTATGCATAGCAGCATCAGGACCATTGCAGGCATCCTCTGAGAGGGCATGTGACTGTGAGCACGGATGAAGAAACAAGAGAACACGGGAAGTTAGCAATGCCAGGAACTTAAGACATCTGCTAGGAAAAAAACCACAGGCAACAAGCAGAGAAAGCACAAAAAAAAAAAAAAAAAATCATGTGGGTGTGATCAGGAAGGCCACAGAGATGGGGCTGCCTAAGTACTGGGAGCTTATATCACCACATGATGCATTCTTTACAAAATGCCAGACTAAGAGCTACAGGGTTTATGTTGATCTCTGATGCACTTGGGTCTTGCTTTGGCCCCATCATATCATTTCCTACTCATGTGAGATGGAATGTTTATCCTGTGCCACCAGATAAGAAAAGTATGTAATTTTCTTTTCATTTTATAGGAGCTCACAGCTAAGAGTTTACCTTGAGTCTTAGAAAACTTTGGACTTGGTTTTTATAACTATTGGAGCTGTTGCTATAGGGACTCTTAGAGATGGACTGAATGCATTTTGCATTATGAGATAGATATGAGCATTTGGGGCCAAGGGTAAAATGTTGTGGTTTAAGGAGATGTGCTTGTGTGTAAAGTTGGTTAAAAAATAGGCTTGCAATGGTTAATTTTTTAAGGTGTTCACATGCATGTGTCTGTCTGTTTGTATGTATGTATATGCATAATGTCTGTGTGGAAATATATGCCACGAGGCAAAAGTGGAAGTCAAAAGACAGCTTTGGAGAGTCAGTTCCTTCCTTCTCCCTTTGCATGAATTCCAGAACTACCACCTATGCACCACCTACTGAGTTATCTAGGAGAATCAGGTTGTTTGGAGTTTTAAAACCATTATTACTTGTGTGTGTGTGTGTGTGTGTGTGTGTGTGTGTGTGTGTGTGTGCGTGCGCGCGCGCGCATTGTAGCATGAATATGGAGATCAGAGGACAACTTTCAAAAGTCAGTTTTCATTGGTCACCTTGGAAATCAAGTCATCAAGCATGATGGGAAGTCCATTTACCTACTGAGTCATCTCCCAAGCTTGTCTTGATTACTAACTTCACTGTGTTGAGAAACACCTGCAAATTAAAGGCTCCATCTCTGTGTGTCTGAAACGTGTTTCCAGAGTATTAACCAGGAGGAGAAAACATGTCAATCTGGCCAGCATGATCCCACGGGATAGGGATTTTGAGAGAACAGGAGGGTAATACAGGAACTGGGGATTGCCTAAGACAGTACAGTAGAAAGGCCGCAGACTGAAACCAGCAGTGTATAAATCTAGGTATGGTAGTGCATGCCTATAAGCCCAACCCCCAGGAGATAGAGACATAAAGACCAAAAGCCGAACATTATCCTTGGCTTTATAGAAAACTAAAGACCAGCCTGGACTACATAAGACCTTGTCTCAAAAAATAATTAAAGAAAATAGGCAAAGAGTGCAGACCAGGCAGTCTCTCTCCATAGCTAACATAAGGTGGATAACCTCTGCCCAAGTCCCTGATACTATGAATTTTTTTGTTTTGTTTTTGTCTTCACATAGATCCAAGAATAGGGTCTAAAACCTCTGAAACCATGAGCCAAAGTAAGGAAATTTTCCTTTTGATTGTTTCTCTCAGGTTTTTTTGGTCATGATGACAAAACCCAATGAACTAGTGATTTCACTCTTAAGTACTTAATACACAGATATGCATTCATGGGTGAGACCAAAGACACATGTGCATGTTCATTAGCAGTTCCAATAGCAAACTATGAGAAGCAAGCCAATAAGCAGCACCCTTCATATTCTCTGCATCAGCTCCTGCCTCTAGGTTCCTGTCCAGTTTTAGTTCCTGCCTTGTTCTACCTCACTGGACTATGATTCAGGATATGAAAGACAAATAAACGGTTTCTTCCCCAGGTTACTTTTGGTCATAGTGCTTTATCATACAGTAGAGACTGAGACAGAATGTCACATTAGAAATAAATGTCTTGGGCTGGAGAGACGGCTCAATGGTTAAGAATACTGAGTGCTCTTCCGGAGGTCCTGAGTTCAATTCCCATCTGTAATGGGATGCAGTGTCCTCTTCTGGTGTGTCTGAAGACAGCTACAGTGTACTCATAAACATTAAATAAATAAATCTTTTTAGAAAATGTCTTCCTCTGCCTTTTCTTCTACCATATCAACAATTTTCTGTGAATTCAAAGGTAAACCATCAATAAATTGTCAAAGATAAAAACAGAATCAAGGAAGCTAACTCCTAACCTGGAGCTAATCTGTGGTATAGACTCCTCTAAGGACTCAGGATTTGACACAGTACATTGCCTCCATGTCAGTGACTCTCAACCTATGGGTCACGACCCCTTTGAAGAACGTCAAAGGACCCTTTCATAGGGGCCACCTAAGACTATCAGAAAACACAGATATTTGCATTATAATTCATAATAGTAGCAAAACTACAGTTAGTTATAAAGTAGCAACAAAAATAATTTTATGGTAGGAGGTCACACAATATGAGAATGTACTAAAGAGTCACAGCATTGGGAAGGTTGAGAATCATTATTCTATGTGAAAGAAAGATTAAACTCATGAACTAAGATTAGCTAGGTCTACTTAAGAAATGGTAGGATCCAGCAAAACAGAAGATGCAGCTTGGTCTTCATGTGGGTCCCAAACAACTGGAGAGTGGTCTATTCCAAAAGCTGTTGCCTGTGTGTGGGATATGTACTTCTAGCTGAACTGCCTTGTCTGGCCTCAGTGGGAGAGGATGCCTCACAGAGATTTGAAGTGCCAGGGTGGGGGATACCCAGAGAGCCCCCCCACCTGCTCAGAAGAGAATGAGAGGGAAGATGGGGGAAGGGTTGTGGAAAGGGGTGACTGCACAGTGAGCAGGATGTAAAATGAATAAATAAAAAATTAATTAAAAAAAAAAGAAAGAAGTGGTGAGATCTTCTTCAGGCTCTGAAGTACACAGGTATCAGTACAGCAGAAGAAAAAGGGTTTACAGACACAAGAGGGAGTCAGGCAGGGGGTTTACACTGGAATAAATGGTCATCTGAGAAGTGCTAAGCCCCAAGTTCCTAGCAATTCTCCCTCGGGTATTACACATTCTCTCTCATACAGAAGAGTAGGCAGCAAAGCAGATGTAGGCAGATGCAGTCAGTCTCTTGAAGCCTAAGAAAACAGCCCCAGGCCTGAGATGTGTCTGAGTGGTACCCTACTTGTCTAGCAAGAGCAGGACATACTAGCACCATAAAATGAGTGCCCAGATAAATAAATAAATATCTATTTCCCAAAGACTGGTAAAAAGGTAAGTGAAATATGCTGCAACCAGAAATAAAATTTTCTATTTAAGAGGTACTGGAGAGAACTGGAGAGATGGCTCAGTGATTAAGAGCACTGACTGCTCTTCTAGAGGTCCTGAGCAACCACATGATAGCTCACAACCATCTGTAATGGAATCCAATGTCTCCTTCTGCTGTGTCTGAAGACAGCAATAATGTACTCACATGAAATAAATAAATCTACCTTTAAAACGAAAAGAGGTAGTAGAGAGGGCTTCTAAAAGATGGAAGTAGAAAAGTCGCGACCCACCATCAGACTCATGGACCTGTCGGACTTGACATCTAAGTAGTTTATCCGTAAGTCCACCCTCTCTTCTGTGTCTTCATACTGCACTAGCTCATTTGTCTGCATTGTTTTATAGACTTTTAACTTCTTTTACTGAGACTTTTCTGTCAAATCTATTAATGTAGGAATCTAATTTAAGTGCTGCTACATCAGGCCGAGTAGTACTTACCACAGCCCACTTGACTCTGCTCACTCATTCACTCATCACTACAGCTCTTCCAATCTTCTCCCATCACATTCACTCACCACTAGCTTGGGTGCTCCATACAGGCTTTAAGCTAGAATGTACGATTCTTCCGAGATCAGATGAGCTCGGGCATGATCAGGCAGGTATGGCCGTAGACATGAGTCTTATAATATGACAACTTCTGCCTTTATGTTGGCAGACAAAACAGCATAAACAACATAGTCACGACTAGCATCCTGGCACGTAGTAATCCCAGCACTCCAGAAGCCATGGCAAGAGGGTTGCTAATTTAAAGCCACCCTGAATGTTATACAATGTCTCAACAAAACCAAATAAATAAGCTGTGGGGTCAAAGAAACATGCTGTGTTTCAACCCTGTGACTATGACAAAAATATCATAGCTAGTCAACTTAGGAAAGGCTGAGCTTTGGCTCACTAGTTGAATGTTTCCATTCTCGGCCAGTTTTCTCTACTGCTGTGGAGCCTGCAGTGGTAGGTAGCATTGGTCAAGCAAGCTGTTCATATCATATCGACTTGGAAGCAGAAAGAAAAGATGGGCCAGGGCTACCAAATTCCTTTCAGGAGCATACTGCCAATTCCTTCTACTAGGCTTCCCATCCAAATGATTCCACCACCTGTGAAAGCACCATCAACAGGGGACCAAGTCTACGAGTCATGAGCCTTCGAAGGACAGAGTGTTAGAACTACTGAGAGCTGGCTACCTTTGAGCACTTTCTGTCTCCACACTGATCAAGGATGCCTCCATCCATAGAATGGATATACTAATACCTATGTGACAATACATTATTATAAGAATATCTCTGACATTCTAAGAGATTGGAACTTTGCTGACCCTCACAGCCAGAGTTAATAACACACCTTGGGGTTATTTATGACCTAAGGTTGCTATCCTGCTGTGCATAGCCTGTTTGCTTAACCTGCCTTTAAGAGAACAATGTAACAGACAACCTTACTTGTCTTGGGTTTCCCATGTAATCAAATTTTATAACCTGAGCTAATGCAAAGCTTTAATCTTAAATTATATACTCTTTTGTGTTCTGCCCTATGAGTGTGTGTGTATGTATTATGATAATAAACACTAGAAACAACAACTAGATTGAAAACAACCTCATAAAACAAACATATACCATAAATGCCATAAGTGGCATGGATATAGGTTGGTGAGTCTATGTGTGTACAGTGGTGTCTGTAGTTCAACTTGACATCTGGGTAAACTGGGGTTTGGGGGAATAGAGTCAGGAAGGTTCCATCCCCTGTAAAATTCTCTTAAAGGTACCTGTAAACTACTTCTCATTCCTTTCCTCAGGTGACTCTGTGTTGTTTAATAAATACAGAGGAAAAACCCTTTGTTAGAGACACAGACACAGGGAGAGACAAGACAGCAGTATTCGGGCAGGCATAGAACCAGACTCATACAACAGGCAGGAAATGACAGACATCACAGGGAGGATTTGAATGTGGGCTTGCTCTTGGTTAAACTACTCCCAGGGGAAATGTTTTTCACTTCTTTTTCCTAATGCAACACTGACACATTTAGGGTACTCTGGGGATGTTACTAGTTTTTGTTTAAGCTAATACCCCATAGAGATTACCACTTAGGTTTAAATATGAAACCAAATATGTACTGATATCTACTCTCCCTAGAGTGACAAAATACCAACAAAAACAATAAAGGGAGATGGTTTATTTTGCCTCCTAGTTTGAGAATATAGTCCATCAAGCAGGGAACATGGTGGCAGGAGCCTGAGGCATCAGGTCACAATGTATTCACATTCAGGAAACACAGAGAGATAGATGTTTGTGTTCAACTTGCTTTTCAGTTTTATTCAGCCTAGGACCCCATCCATAGAAAAGAATCCCTTGTATTACTTGTGGGTCTTACACCTTTCTTGAAATGCCCTCACATAAAGTATCTCCATGATTCTAAATCCAGTTAAGCTGCCAGTGGGGAGAAACCATCCTAATAGGAAGCAACTTTGTTTCTTCAACATACTAACTGGCTCTGCATCTGTAACATTTTAAGTCAAATGCATCCTCAATGTAATTACAGCAAAATACCACACATTCTTCCAGTTCTTTCTTTCTCTCCTAGTGTTCTGCATTTATCAAGCAAGATGAAGGAGCCCATGGGCTTTTTAATCCTAGGAAGTGATGTATACTGTAAGTGATCAAAAGAGAAAACAAAATAACCCCTGGTCTAGGTAAGTGATATTTCTGCTATTCCAGAGGCCAAAATGCCCACAAGTAGTCAGCCCTTACATGAAAGAGGACTCAAGATGAAATGAAAGATGTGGAAGGCTCTGTGAGAAGATTTAAGATGAATAGTGTGGGTCTTGCTCATGGGTGGAAAGGATATCTAAGAGAAGAGCATGTGACACATTTGGAGCAGTACTTTCGAAAATGGAAGAGTCACCAAGGTAAAGGAAACTAGTGTATAGGAGTTGTGGTGCTAGCAGTTGAGATCCTGGCAGGAACTTGGCTCTGTGACTTTCCCCAGGAATCAGAAACGTAGTGGACGAGAC
The DNA here is from genome assembly GCF_963924665.1 of Micromys minutus. Classification (NCBI taxonomy): domain Eukaryota; kingdom Metazoa; phylum Chordata; class Mammalia; order Rodentia; family Muridae; genus Micromys; species Micromys minutus. The sequence goes on from NC_137978.1 coordinate 4,680,117, forward strand.
ATAGACCTTGGGATTCAGGCTGGGGAGGGAAAAAATCACAGGAGATGGTTGCTAAGAGTTAGAAAGCTGATCTCAAAACCCATATGGGTTTGTTTGTTTGTTTTTGGTAGAAGGAGGAACATAGAAAAAAAATATAACAGCTAAATGAAGTGTAGTGATAATGGCAGCCACGGTATATGAAAACAGTTGTGCAGTTCTGGTAAGAGTGTAAAATGGTAGACAGTTTGGACAACAGTTTGGCAGTCAAGAATACTGACTGCTCTTCCAGAGGTCCCGAGTTCAATTCTCAGCAACCACCTGTTGGCTCACAACCATCTGTAAGGAGATCTGAGGCCCTCTTCTGGTGTGTCTGAAGACAATGACTGTATACTCATACATGAAATAAATAATTCTTAAAAAATTAAAAGAATTTTTAAATTAGTTTTTAAATTTTAAATTACTTTTTAAAGAATGCCTTTACCAGATTGCCCAGCAAGTATAGACTTAAGCTCTTTGTCAAATAGAAATGAAATCTTAGTTTCACACAGGAAGTTGTATACAGCTATACAACTCTGTTTACAGAGCAAACAACTCTGTTCCCCACAGACAAGACCAGGAAACAACTCCTGTGTCTTTCAAATCTGAAGAAACAAGCTGTGGAGTCTGCATACCACAGATTAGTACACAGTCAGAGAAAGAAAGGAAGTATTGGTCCACACTGCCTCCGCTATCCTCAAGGAAAGCAGGCTAAGTAAGAGAAAGTGAAAATTCATGATTTTATTTTGGAAATAGCCATTAGAAAGATGAAGAAGAAATGAATTTAGGGGCCAAAGATTAAGGGAAAGGGATGGCTTTGAAGGAGCAACACCAGGAAGCCGATAGTCATGACTTACTTGACTGTCAAGTACAGCAGTGGTTATTCAAGATCACAGTATGCTAAAAGAAAATGCACAAAGCTATATACAAATACACACATGAGTTCATATGTAATGTGCACAACCTAAATAAGCTTGATGACATCTAAGTGTCAGCTTGTTTTTGATGTTGTACTAGAGAGACATGGGAGAGTGAATGGGGCCTAGGAAATAGCTTCTGTTCAAATATAAGGATGAAGTCCAGATCCCAAGGACCCAAGTAAAACCTAGGCAGGCACAGTGGCTGTCTATGATACCAGCATACAGAAAGCAGAGACAGGACAACCAGAGGGCAAGGCCGGCTACCTCTGCTATCCACATCGGGAGTTCTGGGTTCAGCAAGAGATTCTGCCTCAAGAAATAATTGGAGAGCAATCAAACAAAACATCTGACATCAACTTTAGACCTGCACACATACAAGTCCCTGCACTCATGCGTGTGCACACACGTAAATAAATAAAGTTTATACTCAGAAAGTATGCACAAGGCTTCACTGTGCATTTCTGAAATATCTGACAACTCTATAATTTGTTGATTTGTTGTTGTGGTGGTGGTGGTGGTGGTGGTGGTGGATTTTAATCTGTTTGTGTTTGTCCTTTAGCTGTGGAACAAAGCAGGCTTGAACTTACTACTCTCCTGCTCAGGTGGTACAGGAATGCATCATTGTTCGAGCTGGGTGAGTTTTGTTTTCCTTTCCTTTTTTAAGTCAGCAATACATAAGCTGCACACTGCTTATTTAACAGACACTCATGGAATAGCTTATCCGTGCTAGGCTCCATAAGAAACAACAGAGATGCAACTGAGATGAGACAAAATGACCTCAAAGACTTTCTGGGGAAGGCAGGACCCACAAACTCCATCAGTTTATGGACTAGAACCTCAGCAGTCTTCCTCATACCCCCTTAGGGATACTAGGGATACAAAAGCAAGGACCTATGCCCCCAGGGACAATCAGATAAAGCCCACCAGTCCATCTTCCATCTCATCTTGTCCAGTGACGTAATAACCTGCCAGCCCAGCCTAAGTCTCTCACCACCACTTTAGTCATCCAAGGAAGACTGATCCCAGACACCACCGTAGATCCTGAGATGAGAGACTGGCTGACCAGGGTGTTGGTTTCCAGGCTTTAAGGCAATGGGAGTTTTAAAAGCTTCCATGTGCACTAAACACAGCATTTTGCTTGAAAACTGAAGAAACTGAAATTGGTTTACATCTGAATGAACACAGAGCACATCCCTACACTGGCATTCTCTAATAGGCTAATCAGTTTTTTATCTAAACATAAGAAAAATTTTCTGAAAATGCTTAATAAAAAATAATAAAGGAGGCTGGTTATGGAGGCTTGTACCTGGAATGGAGCTTCAAGGGACTAAGGTAGAAGAACAAATTTGAGGCCAGTCTGGGCTGCATAGCAAGACTCTGCGTCAGACAAGACCATGCACACTCACCAAAAAAATCAAGATGCATCTTACATGCTACAATATGGGTGAAATTTTATATTACATAATTACATTCTGTAAAATGTACAGATTAGCATACTTCATAAGACATACTCATAAGGGTATATTTTATGTCTGATGTCTATCTCAATTTTTTAAAGTACAATTGTATTTCATTCATAAAATTTCAAATCTAATTTTTCCTTTGTCATCTAGTTTTTTTTTTCCTTTTTAAGTGCTGAATCAAACACAGGCTTTGTGTATGTTAGGGAACACTTGGCCTCAGCCATGAGACACAAACTTACTAGAATGCAAGAACAACTCCACACAACCCCAAAACTCACATAAACCCAGTGTGGAAACATCTATTATAAAACCTACCCTTCCCATGTTTGCAGATGAGAAAAATCAGAACAGAATATGGAATGGCTGAACCAGTGATCAGAGAATAAGCAGAACCTCGGGTTTCCTCACTTCCAGGCCAATGGATGACTCTCTGCCTAGCTACTTCATTTCTTTGAAGACCAAAAATAACTCTCTCGTCCACTGAAATAAGCCCAAAAAAAAAAAAAAAAAAAAAAAAAAGTCACAAAAAGAGAGAGGGAAGGGTGCAGGAGCAGAGACAGATAGGACTGCTGGAACCTGTGTCCTCTCCAAGGAACCAGATTGTTGACAATGGTCATGCAAGTTTTCTCTGTACTTTGCTGGATTTTCATAAGTGCCTTTAGGGGTTTAGGCATATGCTTTCACCTACTCACTACCAGGTACTGTGCTTGGCATTTTCAATGTACCATTTCTAATTCCTAATAGGAAGACACTGTCACAAGCAAGGACAATGCTGCCATCGAGATGGATCAGTGGATGAAAGTCCTGAGTCCCATCCTTGGGATGGAACCTACCTAGAAAAGAGATAGCCAACCTCACACACAGTTGTTCTCTGACCTTCCTGCACTTGACATGACCTACACACAAGGACAACATTAATAAATAAAAACAGTTCTAATTTAAAAATAAATGAATGAATGAATTGTTAAGAGTGATACTACCCATAACCTTAGCGTTCAAGAGGCTGAAGCAGGAGAATTATCACAGGTGCAAGGCCAACCTGAACTCCTTAGTGAGTAAGACAATTTCTCTCTCTCTCTCTCTCTCTCTCTCTCTCTCTCTCTCTCTCTCTCTCTCTCTGTTGTGTACATGTGTACCCCCTTGAGGTTAATGGGCTTAACCCACAATATGGTCCTATCATAATATACTGTGTCAACAAAACCCCAAAACAATAAGGTCAAAGGTCAAAGACAAGAACTGTAATCTCTACAACTGTGAGCCAAAATAATCTCTCCTTTCATGTGATAATTTCTCTCAGCTACCTTGTCACAGTGACTGAAAGTCAACAGAAGGTGATATTTAGATATGCATATGTATATGTCAAATACATAACTACATTTTAGTATCTTAATATTGATACTAACAATGTTGATTGCTAACATTTTAGCAATCATTAATACTTGGCTAATGTTTAAATATTTATATTTTAAGTTTAAAATATGGCTTTCCAAGACACTATATTCTCACCAGTCTATATTTCACAGAGAGGATGATGTGGTTTGTTGTAAGACAGTATGTCTCTGTGTAGCCCAGGCTTTCCTGGAACCTGCCATGTAGACCAGACTAGCCTCTAACTCAGATTCACCTGCCTCTGCTTCCTGAGTGCTGGGATTAAAGGCCAGTGCCACTACTTTTGTGCCATTAAGGCAAGTCCCTTTCTTGGGCCCTCTCCTTCTTAAGCCAGTTACCAGATTTTCCCATTTATCTTGCAGCAGCAGGAGTCACAGCAGGGTTCAATTTCTGCAAACTACCACCACCCCCTCAACTTGAAAAAGGATTCTAAATTTAAACAATGCAGCCCCATACTAAAAATTTCCCAGAGAGGAACAGCTGTACCTTGAATCAGGCTATCATTAGATTTCACAGGCACAAAGCTTTTCTCTCTCTCTCTCTCTCTCTCTCTCTCTCTCTCTCTCTCTCTCTCTCTCTCTCTCTCTCTCTCTAGTTTGTGTGTGTGTGTATATGTTCAAATGATTCTAAAGTGATAATTTTTAAAAAGCAGGAAGAGAATGAGGACAAGATGGAAATGTAGAAAGGAGGAAGGTGTTGATTCGTGGGGATGCTTTAGGGATTTGAGAGCATCCTCCATCCCCCAACTCTGATCAGCAAATTTAAAAGTATAAAGAGTGAGAATCAGAAGGTGACCAGCTCTGAGACATCTGCAGTTCCCTAGTTCCATCCCTTCCTAGTGATCTCATTCATAAGACTAGGCTGACCTTCACCAGTGGTCCCCAAGCTTCCTTTGTCCTTCGTGCTTTTATAAACTGTTCGGCATCATCAGGAATGCAAGCAGTTTTATAATCACAGCACTTGCGAGGCAGCTTCACAGAATGGCTGTAAGAACGATCACCTGGTGAACATATCTGAACTCTAGGCCGGCCAAGGATACAGAGTGAAACCTATCTCAATATTGAAAAAAACAGAGCATTCAACATCAAAGGGTTTATTTTTAGAAATTTTATCAGGTGTGTAACATATGTACAGAAAAGTAAACATAACACATGCTCAGTTCAATGCAAGTCCACAATCTGACTGCACTTAAAAACTGTGGCACCCAAGGCCCCCTTCCATGGCATATCTTCCCCTCTAGAAGTGAAGTAGCACATCAAAAGAGACTGAAAGGAAGTGCCCACTTGTTTCTTGGTCTAATTTTAATAGAAAACATGAAAAGCCTTTCCACAATCTCCATGACCTCATACCATCAATCACATGACCACCTTTCAGCTCTGAGTCACGTGAATAGGCTGGGTTACTCTCCTGGTGATTCGAGAGCCACCAGAATTTTTATTTGTGATGAAAGGAGAGTTAGGTTCACAATGCTAAAAGAATGAGCCAAGTAAATGAGCAGACATGATAGGAAGCACATAGTTAACACAACACATAGCCCTGAAACTAGGAAATCCAAGAAACGCATGTTGGGTGGGGGCAAAGGTTTGTAGATCCAGTCTATACAACAACTTGTAACTTGATCATAAATGCTTTGAGCCCTCATGCTATATACAATGTCAATGTGCCAATAAAAACTCACTTTAATGTATTTTTATTTTATTATATATATAAACTTAAGTGCAGAATAAAACATCTGCCAGCTCAGGGTTTGCTGGTGGTTTGGTTTGGGGGTTTGGGGCGTGTGTGGGTATGGGGGTTGTTGTGATTCAGGGTCTCACTATTTTCCAGCTTTGAACTTCTGAACTCAAAGACTCTCCCAGCCGAGCCTCCACAGTATGTGCTATCATTCTTGACCTCTCCCAGAATTACACACACATAATAGCACTACCCTTCAAAAGGCAAAGATGAGAATGGCAGCTCCTATCCTAACAACTAGAAGACATAGGTAAGAAAACAGATACCACCTCAAGGCTAGCTTGGGCTACACAGTGGGTTCCAGCCTAGCCTGGGCTATCTCAAAGAAGTGAGTAAAGGTGACTCAGGGTTAAAGAGCATCCTGCCCTTCCAAAGAACCAAGTCCAATTCCCAGTGCGCACATCAGCTCTCACCATTCTAACTCCAGCTCAGGAGATCTGATGGACTCTTCGCCTCCAGAGGCACCTAGACACACATGGCGTTCACCACACAGACAACCACAGACACACATACATAAAAATAAATCTTTGCTTTTTAAGAAAAATGAAATAATAAATATACCTAAACTAAGCAACATTATTGTGCTTACATGTGCTTTAAACTAAGCAAATTAGTGTGCACATTTTAAACTGCATACACAGTGTATACATACTTCAAACATACATAAGACAATCATATGTAGGGTAGAAAAAAAAATGAAGAATTTTTTTCTAAAAAACAAATATATCCACAGTCCTTCCTCTCACTATAGTAGAAGAAAGCTAGAAGTCAATAGCAAAGAAATAACTAGACAGAACCACGTCAATTGCCTGGAGATGAAGTATACTTCTACATGACTCTCTTGATAATGATAGAAGTTATAAACTAGTCTATAAAAATTAATAACATAATACTTGCAATATTTACAATAGCCATGCTTACAGGAAAAATTAATTATAGCTACAAATGAAAGTGTGCTTGCTCCTCCTATTATGTGGGTCTCAAGAATCAGATCAGGCCATTGGACTTGGCAGCAAGTAAATTTATACTGAGCCATGGTGCCGGCTACTGTGGGTATTCAATTCTGTTCCCCTGATCTGCCTGCCTATCTCTTTACCAATACCGTAAATCAATATCATAATTGATTTGTAATATTCCTTGAGGTAAGAGATGGTGATTCTCCCCAAAGTTCTTTTATTGTTGAGAATAGGATTAGCTATCCTAGGTTTTTTGCTATTCAATGTAAATTTGCAAATAGCTCTTTTCTAACTCTATGAAGAATTGTGTTGGAATTTTGATGGGAATTGCATTGACTCTATAGATTGCTTTTGGCAAAATGGCCATTTTTACAATGTTGATCCTTCCAATCCATGAGCATGGGGCATCTTTCCATCTTCTGAGATCTTCTTCAATTTCCTTCTTCAGAGACTTGAAGTTCTTGTCATACAGGTCCTTCACTTGCTTAGCTAGAGTCACACCAAGGTATTTCATGTTGTTTGTGACTATTGTGAAGGGTGTCTTTTCCCTAATTTTTTTCTCAGCATGTTTATATTTTAAGTAGAGGAAGGATGCTGATTTGTTTGAGTTAATTTTATATCCAGCCACTTAGCTGATATCATTGAGTAGCAAATTTTTCAGCTTCCATATGTATGTGGGCTTTTTGTTGTTTTTGTTGTTATTAAAGACCAGCCTTAGTCCCTGGTGATCTGATAGGATGCATGGGAGTATTTCAATCTTCTTATATCTGCTGAGGCCTCTTTTGTAACCAACTATATTGTCCATTTTGGAGAAGGAACTGTGAGGTGCTAAGAAGAGGTATATTCTTTCATTTTAGGGTGAAATGTTCTGTAGATGTCTGTTAATTCCAATTAGTTCATAACCTCTGCTAGTTTCACTGTGTCTCTTTTCAGTTTTTGCTTTCATGATCTGTCCATTGATGAGAGTGGGGTGGTGATGTCTCTCACTATTATTGTTAGAGCTTTAGTAGGGTTTCTTTTATGAATATGGGTGCGGTTTTTTTTCTTTAAGTGCTTCTATTTGTTTACATGTGTTCTCCTGGTTCTCCTATAATTCTTTAATTCATGTGCTTCTCAAAGACCTCCATCATCATCATGAAGTATGATTTTAAGTATAAATCTTGTTTTTCTGGTGTGTTGGGAAATCCACTACTTGCTGTAGTGGGAGAGCTTGGTTCTGATGTTGCCAGATTGTCCTGGTTTCCATTGCTTAGGTTCTTGCACTTGCCTTTTGCCATCTTGTTATCTGTGATTATAGATGTCTTTTTGTCTCTGACTGCAGCTTGTCTCTCCTGTCGGTCTGAGGGCAAGTGGGCTCAGGAGGGAGATTGCTCCTGGGTGTTCATCTCTTTTGGGGAAGGCAGTGAGTTCTGTCTCCATGGGCTCTGGTGGGAGAGTGCTTGTGAGGCTCTTCTGGGTGCTCAGCTGTTTGTGGGCAGGTCCTGAGTCCTGATAGCGGTGATCCAGCTCTCTTTTCACATTTTTAATTTTCTTATTCATGAGCTTGGCAGCTTTTATACATTTGTTTAGATTCAGTGAGTTTTTACTTTTTTCCTATATTGAGACTGCTGAGCACTAATTTTTTTAGTCTGTCGTCCAACTCCCCAACAATGGTCAGCAGCAGCTGTGCGTGGAAATCCAAGGATCTAGCAGATGCTCAGTCCCACAAGGCAAGCAGGCAAAGAGCAAGCAATAGGTACATTTAATAGGATCATCAAAACAAAACCAAGATCTAAAAATGCATCGCATTTCTGTATCCTAGGAACAACTCAAAAACAAAAATTTTAAGTGCATGTTCAGTAGAACAGAGAATCAATAACCCAGTGGCATCATTTCCAGAGATTTACATCCCTGATGGCCCAGTGTCTCTATTAGACATGATGGCATCTGCTCATAACCTCAGCTCTCAGGAGACTGAGGTAAGAGAATCACATCTAAGACCAGCCAGGAATGAACCAAGTTCCAGGCCAGTGTGAGCTGCACACACAGCAAGGTCTTGCCTTAAAGGTGTAAAAAAAAGAAAAGAAAAAGAAAAATAGGGTCTGTTCTGCTCAGCCCAATTTCAATTACAGACAGTTATATATGTGCTCTATCTTTTTTAAAGGCATCAAAATTACAGAATTATAATTCCAAAGTTTTGACATTGACTCAAATCCTTATAAAGCAGGAAGATAAAGAATGAGAAGAGCAGGTTGGTGAGATTGCTCAGTGGTTAGAGAGCACTGACTGCTTTTCCAGGGATCCTGAGTTCAATTTCAGCAACCACATGGTGGCTCACAACCATCTATAATGTGATCTGATGCCTCCCTGTTCTAGCATGCAGGTATACATGCAGATAGAGTGTTCATGTACACATAATAAATAATCTTTAAAAGAATGAGAAGTGCAGATAGTAGTATTTGCTGACCACGCACAAGGCTCTGGGTTTGATCTCCAGCACTACACAAGAAGAATCCAAAACAAAAGGAGAGAAACCAAGCAATTTTCCATATAAGTATTAAAATATTCAGGGAAACTGAGAAAAACTTAGCTTCTGCAAGCATGAGGACCTGAGTTCAAATCCCCAGCACCCATGTAAAAAGCTAGGCATAGCTGTAAGTGACTACAACCTCAGCACTGGTAGGGGGATAGAGGAGCTGGAGACAGGAAGATCTTGAGAGTTCACTAGCCAACCAGCTTAGCAAGGGTGAGCTGGTGAGAAACTCTAGCTCAGAGTGATAAGGTTGGGAGCAATCTGGCCTCCACATACCCACACATGTATATGCATAATGTGAAAATTAAATAAGACAATATCAAAGTATATGCATTGCAATGTGTAAGCACTCAAACAGAACTACATTATAATGTAGCCAACCAAGTACATGTACCATGCAAAAACTGTATGACATTAGTAATTGTAATGTATAAACACTCAGGCAGAACCCTGTTACATTGTAGCCAGGCATTTGCATCTATATGTAGACTGAATAATGATGTGTTACAATTTCTTCCTCCTAGCCTGCAAAATACCAATATTGCTTTAGATAAGATTTTTGGGACAAACTTAAGTGATATAAACTTTCATAGATATGATAGCATTTTTAATCCTCGGAATTTCTTTGGGGAGTTCAAGACAGAGTTTCTCTATGTAGACTTGGCTATCCTAGAACTTACTTTGAGGACCAAACTGGCTCTGCCTGCCTCTGCCTCTTGATTGCTGGTATTAAAGGCATATACCACTACATCCGGATAATCCTGGAAATTTAGCTATATGTAAAAGACCAACATACCTTCTAGGCTGGGAAAACAATAAAGGGTCTCACCTCTTCAACAAAAACATTTGAAGGTTACAGATCACATAAGCTAACTCAAACAGCTCTAGCTTCTTTCTGCTGATGAAAGCTAACAAACAGAAATTTTAGTTGTAGATTTCCAGTGCTGATCCAGTTTCCATTGATAACCACTGGTATGGGAAAATTTCTAATCTGCCTTAACTCATACCCTGGACCCCTGAGAAATCACAAAAATACCATCTCACCAGCCCAACCAGACAAAGTCTGCCATGACAAAACAAAAACAAAAACAAAAACTTGAAAGAATGTGTTTTCTCTGAAGGTATCAAAGGATTCGTGTTGGTTAAAGGAAACGAAAACTAACATTTTTTGTTTTACTTTTTATTGACTTGAGGAATGAAGCACCCAGTCTGTACAGTGCAGACCCTGCCCCAGCCCCTCTCACACACTCAGTGTTTGCCACATCCTTGTTTGCTCAGAATGTCCTTTGTTGATATTAAATAAAATACCTCAAAATAAGAAGCACTGGAAGAGAATATTTTCTCTGCCTTCTATATGCAAAAAATTTCCACTCCTTTTTTTCCCTTGTTCTTTCATATCTCTGCCTTTATGTCCTTACTGGTAATTCACAGACCTCGCCAGGTCTACTTTCCAAACAAACTAGGAAATTAGTCAAAAGCCATCTTTTTTTAATACAAGGTATTAGTTCTAATACTGATGCAGGCAATTTTATCTTCTTCAGATTTTTGTTATTATTCATTTATATAAATGTGTGGGGATGTATTGTGACTGAAGCGGTCAGGACAGCATCAGATCCCCTAGAGCTGGAATTAGACAGTTCTGACCTGTCTCGTGTGTGGGTGCTGAGAACCACACTCAAGTTCCGTACACGAACAATACATGCATTTAACTGCTAAGCCATCTCTCCAGCCCTTGTGCAATTTTATTTTAAAGCAAATTTTATGGTGAAACTTATCTGCAAACCCATACCTACCTAAGAAGTGGTTTCTGGGGTGAAAGGCCTGGATCTGAATACAATTCTACTGCTGTCTGTGTAGACACTACACAGAAAGTGTCCCCTTGTACTACTGGAACACTATATAAAGAACCTGGCAGACAATTTGTCACACAGTCACTGCTCATTATATAGGCTCTAGGACGTTTATTACTAACCCTGTAACCATACTTGCCAATTTTGTCAACTCATTCAACTCTTTTAATTGCCTTGTGCACATGCCTTTTCCTGGCTGGCAAAGCATTTTGAGATAAAGTTACAAAACAGGCATAAGTTATAAAATGCCTTCCATATTTAATAACTTCATTTGGCTGTTTAAGATGTACTAAGAACAGGTTAAAGAAAGGAAGGCAGTTATTAAACCACAATCCACCATTTCCTGAACACCAATCATAAGACAGTAGCTCCTTCGAGTTCAAGTTCTCTGTGACAGCATGCTAAGCATGCACCACCTCCATCAATTCCTGCAATTTCACCTGGCTCCTCTCTTAGTCATTACAAGAATTGACTTTCAAAATTTTCCTCCATTTTGGTACTTTTTCAGTGTCCTTTTCAGCTTTTTTTTTTGTACATTTATTTCATATTCAGGCCAACAACTCATGGTCTGGTGGACAGTTTCATACCCTCTCTCAACTGTGTATGTATCCCTGTGCGCATACAAGCACCTTATTCTCTCTCTCTCTCTCTCTCTCTCTCTCTCTCTCTCTCTCTCTCACACACACACACACACACACACACACACTATCTAATCCACTCAACACAGACCCATCTCCCAGCACAGGAAGAAACTGGCCTGAAAGGCTCTAGATATACATTAACTCATGACCTTTTGGGTTCTCAGACAGCTTTGTAAATCAGAGGGCAGCTGCTGACTTCATCTTTCTTTGAATAGAGATGGTGCGATATCACATACATGGTTGCATATCACAGGCTCTTTGAAAATGAAATTAGTCTGCTATGGCTTGTTTCATCATTCTTCAGTGTGCTTTGGTTAGGACTCAAAGAACATAGACCTAATAACAGAATACAGCCCACATGTCTACACACACCAACAGCTTTAGGAAGCAAGTTACTCACATTCTAAGACGAATTTATTCTACTGTGCCTGCTCCCAGTATATCCAAATCCCTCATGATCTGAAAAAGCATTAATGTCATCTAACATCTTTCCATTCAGGAGATAAACTGAGACCCCCCCCCCAAAAAAAAAGCAAGAGTCTCATCCAGTCTCTAATGGCTGGACAAGATGGCTGAACAAGTCAGAACCTGCCTGTTTGGATTGCCAGCCTAGCCCATGGCACTTTCCAACACAAAACAATACAAAAATTCCAAATACCAGTTCCCATCAAAAAGGTCAGGAGACCTGAAGCTTAAAAGACGCTGATGGGGACTATTTCTGTTCTAAACATTAGCAAACACTGAGCCGGCCTGAGCCTGTCATTCAGACAGCTTTGTTTCTAAGTCATGTCTATGGCCTAGCATGACTTGACAAATAGGCTTTTTTTTTTCCTCTTTCTGCATTAACCCTTTCTCTAGCCACTGCAAATAGAAAGAAAACATTCTCTTTGGAAACCAATTTTGAATAGTTTGACCACATAGGAGTTATTTGCCCATGGGTGGTGGCTGGTAGGAAACAGACCTGAACCCAGGCCTCACACAGCTGTTTCTTCCTCTCTGGAACTGCTTAATTAAAATTTAAACACCAAAACCGCATGGCTCAATGCGTGACTGAAGAATCCAAAGCCTCAGAGCTGATGTTGCCAACAGCCCCATGCCCCAACCAGTTACTTTTAAAGCAGCCACCAGAGAAACCTCAGAGCCATTAAGGCACTGCGTTGCTTCTGGTAGATTGGAAAGCCAGCGTCGGCCCTGGGCCCTGGTATCCATCACATCGTAAATGAGTCCTGATCATTCTTTGCTCGGGTGTTTGCGGGTTATGTGAGTGCACATATACCGCTGTCCATCACCAGGTAGGAACCTTTTAACAACCAGAGGTCAGACTCCTGTGGGGAGATCATACCTGCTCCAGGGGTGCCGGCAGGCAGGGGCTGTGGTTACCTGGCACCACCTGCCTGCACCTGCGCACCTGCCCAGCCAAGGAAAAAGCACAAGGCCGGGGGCAGCTTTGGTGACTTGAGCTCACTGAGCAGCTACGGAGAAGGGGAAAAGCGTGGCCGGTGAACCCTAACAAGGGCTTCAGCCTACGGAGATGGCGGCCCCTCTGCAAGCACCAGGATCTAGAGAATCAAGGATGCAGAAAGAAGTGCGATCCTGAACCACTGGTATGCTGGGATGATCCGGGGTCTGTTGCCCCTCCCCCCACCCCCACCTGGCTGCGGCAGAAATTTCCCAGGGCCTCAGGGGTGAACCCCGAAATCCTCCAGAGTCCTTGGTTGGGGCACTTTCACATCAATCTGTTTCTGTCCTTACCCTCCCCTCCGACAGAATTCATGCTGGTAGGGCAGTGGGATTGGGGGCCAGGGACTATGGGGCGGCGTTTGCAGGGGAACATCCCTGTGCAAGGTAAACAGTTCTGAAGGTCAGCGACTACTACTCCCTGCAGAGCCCTCCCAAAAAGATGAACGTTCATCTGGAGATTATCAGTCAGTGCCTCTCTAGAAAACCCGAACTGTTTCAAGTACCACGATCTCCAGTTATTCCAATAATTGGCTGAAACCCTACATTTTAATGATTAACAACAATTGTAATCACCCCCAAAATAAAAGTATCAAAATTCTGGAAACGATTTTAAAGAAAACTGTGAGATATGCACACCTGGCCAAGATTAAATAAAGAATAAAAATATGTGTTTAGTAATGCAAAAAAATGGAAAACTGAATGACATGGTATTTGGAAAACAGTCACTTAACGAGGACATATATTACATAACTAAAAATTACATATATACATCCGTAATCAAAACAGCCATCAGCACAAACTAAACACATCCACGTTGTGACATCTCCCCCAAGCATCTACTAGCCAGTCCTCTGCTGTCAGCCCCTTACCTTTATTTTCAGAATCTTTCATTCTGTTTCCTCCTGCTGCCGAAGGAGAGCAAGCAAGTCCGGCTGACTCTGCAACCCCTGACTTTGGATTTGTCATTCACAGACAGTCAGCGATCCCGGGGGCGAAGTTCCTCAACGCAGGAGCACCCAGGGTATGATAATGGCATACAAGTCAGTGTGCAGGGTTATAAAATTCAGCATAAATTGCTTATGCTGAAGCGGAAGGGATGAGGATGAAGACAGACGTAAACACGACTTCCAAAACATGGCATGGAACCGGATCTGGAGCCTAGGTTTGCCTTTCTTCTTTCCTTGGATACAACTACTTAGTTTCTTCTTGCTTCCAGAGAGACTTGCTTCACGTTGACAATGGAAGGTCTGCAGTATGGCCCTGACTTTTTTTCAAGTGACTTTAGAGAGGATGAAGAACCCTGAGATTCCTCTTTATACCCTTTCTCTGCTTCGTTTACTCAACAAACACTTGAGGGTGGGCTGCCCGCAGCTCTTAGTCCTGCAGACACACTGTACGGGAACAACCCCCGGCTCTGCTCTCCGGCAGTGGGTGCCCTACAATGGCCCGTGTCTGCTGCAAGGACATAGGTCTCTAAAGCTGCTTCACCAAGATATAAGCTGATAAGCAAGGAAGCTTTGCAAACCAACCTATTAGCGACTCAGCCAGGGCGTCACTGTGAGGTGTGAGGGAACCAGACCAGCAGACCCCTCTACTGAAAGGCACGGAAGTTTCCAGCAACCCTTTCAGTCATTCTTTACACACAGAATTCTGTATCATTCTGTAACACGGGCACATCATTTCCTGTCGCTCATTCAACAAACAGAATGTTTGGCAGGTACTCTTCTACTTGTTAGGATTTCAGAGAATAAGAGAGACAAGTCCCTGTTCTCACAGCAATATGAATTGTCTCCCCATAAGTGTAGGGGATAATAGCATGTGACAATGAGGTAACTGACATTTGCCATTTTTAGACCTGAGATGACATCTAAGTTACAAAAAATGGGTCAGCACTGCCATTGCCTTCTGAACATCTTAACACTGGGGCTGGAGTGTAACTGATGGTATATTCAAAGCCAGAGATTTGGCCTTAGCATTGCCTTACAAGTTCTATATACCTTCCCCACCCCAACCCACTCCAACAATAAAAAAGGAGTCTAAAACTGCTTTTTTAGGTCCTGTGAGGTGGCTCGCTATGAAAAGGTGCTTGCTACCAAGCCGGAATCTGTCACCTGAACTCAATCCCTGGCACCTACATAGCAGAGAGAACCACTCCCCGAAAACTGTCCTCTGCCCTCCATACATGCATCACAACACACATGCACACAAAAATCAATAGCTGTCATAACTTCTAAGTAAATAAGCCTTTTAAGAAATAGGGGCTAGAAAGATGGCTCAGTGGCTAAGAGTACTAGCTGCTCCTCCTGAGGACTCAGGTTGGATTCTCAGCAAGCACTCCCAGGGGATCCACTGCCCTCATCCGGCCTCCTGGGGCACCAGATATATTCAAGCACAACCCATATACATCAAGATTATTTTTGAAAAATCTCTTTTCATTTCTAAAACCCTCACAACCTTCTCTACTGAAGTACAGAAGCCATGTCTTGAGAAAAGCAACAGAAAGAACCCTCTGTTGCTCTCATCTCTGGAACTTGCTATTTAAATACAGTATTGACACAGAAGATGCCCTGGTGGGCAAGAGTGTTAAAGACCTGGCACAGTGCCAGGAAGGAAGGTCCCCTTCAGTGCTCTAAGGTTAATATGATTACCTGAGTCAGCCCTCTAAGCCTCGGCTTTCCTCATTAAACTATGGAAAACAGTAATTAGTTTGTAGGTTATTGTGAGGATTATACCCCAGGAAGGAGGTGAAGCCCATGGTATAAAGGAGCACTTGCCCACTGGCTGGCTGAACCCAGTCAAGCTGCATTTGCTTCAGGGAAGGAGCACCAAGATTTGAAGTAGTAAAGGGTGGGAGGAAGGAGGCCTTCTACTCATATGTCAGAGAAAGGAATTTGTTTTTAAGTGTGACCATCTCTGCAAATATGTACGTGTTACCTAACACTGCTTTTGAAAGATTTCAAGCACACAAAGAAGTTTAAAGAATTGTGCAATGAGTCCCATAATATTTATTATGTGCAGGAGAGAGAGCATGCATGAAAGATAGACATACATACAGACAGACAGATGTACACACACACACACACACACACAGAGAGAGAGAGAGAGAGAGAGAGAGAGAGAGAGAGAGAGAGAGAGAAGAGAGAGAGGAGGGGAGAGTGAGGGGAAGAGCTATTACATATGCCATGACTCTTGATCAAGTGGAGGTAAGAAAACAACTCTGTGGAGTCTATGCTCAGCATCCATCTTTTTAAAGATAGGGCCCCAGACTCATCACCCTTCCCATCTCAGATTCCTAAGTGCTGAAACTTCAGGCCTGGGCCACTGTATATGGGTAATTGAATATTTCTTTCTATTTTTAAAAATCAGGCGGAATAAGATTTGTAGGTCTTATTAAATGGAAAGAGGCTTAGCATCCCCTTGTGGCACAATGTTCACCAAAACTTAGATCTCTGATCCCCACGACATCCCAGCCAGAGTTAGGCAAGCTCTCAGAAGTCTTGTCCTTCCTCCCAGTTAGACTCAAGACCATGCCTCATTCAGGAACAAGAACAAACAGGCCCAAGCCTCGGATCTTTCCACTAACTGATGTCTCTGACCCCAAGCTTCAAATAGACTCATAACAAAGGCCATTCTGAATAGCCAGTTATGGCGTGACACTCTGTCTCAATATCTGGGTTTAAGGGGATGCTTCTGGCAACTCCACTGGCCACTAAGCCCCTCAGCAGTCCCACACAGTCCCTCTCTTGTTAGAAGCTACTTCTGAGTTACATGCATGCAGAGATGGCTTCTCAGAAGTACCACACTTTCTCCACCCAGCTCAATCTGTTTTGTTTGCTCTGAGCACTGAAGTGGCAGTTAAAGAGGTAAAATGGAGAGAGAAAAATCACCCTGAGCAGTGGGGATGTGTAGCCAAGTATTCTTGGAGACTAACCACAGAAGGGGCCAGGCAGTGTGGCTTTGAGGAAGACAGAATTACCAGGAAGCCAAGCTACCAGTCACAAGGACAGAAATTAACCTGTGGAATGCCTACCAATTTCCAAGCAGTTAAGGTGGATTGTGTAATTATCATTTGTGTAAATTTGCTGGAGAATTCATTTGCCAAAGCAATGGCTTTAATGAAACATGTTTACATCAAGCTGACTGGGTTCAAATCCCAGGGTCCAAGCCATATTGGAAGCATTGTTCAACCTTGCCTGGATTTGCCCTTTTTCTCACTTATAAAGCAAGGTGGTGTAGGCCAGGAAGACAGCTCAGTGGAAACTAGAGCCAGCAGGGTGAACCTGATGGCTGGCATTTGAGTCCCTAAACCAGCAGTTCTCAACATGTGGGTTACAAACGCATTGGTGGTTGAGTGACCCTTTCACAGAGGTCCTATATCAGACAGCCTACATATCATACACTTACACTGCAATTCATAACAATAGCAAAATTTCAGTTGTAAAGTAGCCATGGAAATAATTGTTTTGGTTGGGGGTCATGGCATTAGAGAGGTGGTGAACTATAGCTCTAAACCCACAATAAGAAAAACAAAACAAAACAAAACAGATGCACTGGAATCTATCAGTAATCCAAGCACTCCTACAAGGCCAGTGACAAGACTGCCTTCAAGAACATCTGGGACAATCTGTTCTGGAAAAACTACAAGAGAAACCCTGACTCACCAAAGTGGGAGGAGGAACCAATGGCTAAAAGTCCTCCCCTAACATCTACACACACACACACACACACACACACACACACACACACACACACACACAAATATAGATGATGATGAAGATAGACAGACAGACAGACAGGCAGGCAGACAGACAGACAGCAGACAGATAGATAGACAGTCAGACAGATATATGCACTGTTTAGGTGACACACAGTACTACATATATGTTACAGTCCCAATGAGAATGAGAAGTAAGGTGATTTACTGGAAGCTGCATAGACAAGTAGCAGCAAGGCCAGAATACTTTGTCATTCACAGTGACCCTGGAAAAAAGGGGGCTACATCCTATCATCCTCCTGTATTGCTGTGAGCTTAGGATCCCAAGAAATACCTGGTAACTTACTCAGGCCATAAGTTGGCAAATGGTGTACCCTGGATGAAAGCCCTTTTCCATTCACAGGTCACTTTCACCAATTTTAGCTTGCCCTGGGGTTATTTCATGGCTTATTAAAGGACAGATTTAAGGGCTCTGCCTCAAGAGTTTTTGACTTGGTGATTCTAAAGTAGTGTGGAGAAGTTTTACATCTAGGAACTGCCGATGCCTACAGGCCGATTTGAAGACCCTCTCTCAGTTATGTGCCTTCATGCAGAACATGTGTCAGGAGAAGAAACTGGGCCTGAGACCATCAGTCAGTAGATTCTGCCTCTCAAAGTGGTGGTTTCTTGTCAGGATCACCTATCATCTTGTATTTTATGTTTATGTGTACATACATACATGAGTGTGTGTATGAGTGTGTGTGTGTGTATGTGTGTGTGTGTTATGCAGGTGTGCTCAGGAGCTAGGGTAATAGATATGATTTGTCACATCCAGTTCTTACATGGGTGCTCAGGATCTAAAGTAAGGTCCTCCTGTTTATTCAGTAAACACTTTCCTCCATCAGCCACCTGCTCAGCCCCTAAACTCCTTATATTTGCAATCTTGTTTAATTCCATTAACCATTACCTCCATTTAATGTGTTTAAAAGAGAAAAAGACACACTGTTCGAAACAAAAAGCCAAGCTAGCGATGAACTGACATGTATTCTGCTCTCTTCCTGTCCTGGAAATCAACATCTGCTGGTACAGACCGAGCTGAGTCCAGCTGTGTCTTCCCAGAAAGAGCATATCTCAGGCACCAGCAGGGTGAGAGAAACACAGGGCTGATTAGCATAATCCCAGGGGCCAGAGAAGTCTTCTGGTTACAAAAATACATCTACCCTCTGGATAGTCCCTTTTCTACACTTAACAACTCTGAGTGTGATTGAAAATCATTCTCTGGGAAGGCTGGATACATTGCAAGGGCTAATTTCCACTCTGCACAGCTTCATCATATTCCCATTCATGGAGAAGCCTTGAATTTGATCCCAGAATTCTAAAGAAAATGAAAATACTACATAATTAAATCTAAACTGGATAACTGATTAGAACCCAGAGTATTTAAAGAATCCCCATAAAGAGAGAAGAAGACAAACTATCAAATAAAAGGGAAGGAAAGGACTGCACCAAGCTTCTCATAGAGGCTCATCTGAGCAGCCAGCATTTGTGAAAAAATGCTTAGATCTGCTATTTATCAAGTGAACTCATTGTTTTAGAAGACAAATGACCAGACTGGAGAGATGGCTCAGTGGTTAGGAGCACTGGCTGCTTTTCCAGAGGTCCTGAGTTCAACTCACAGCAACCACATGGTGGCTCACAGCCATCTGTAATGGGATCTGATGCCCTCTTCTGGCGTGTCTGAGGACAGCTACAGTGTATTCACATACATGAAAGAAATAAATAAGTCTTTAAAAATTTTAAAATCAATAAAGCATTATTTAAAAAAAAAAAAAAGAAGACAAATGACTATGGATGGCTATGGTTGTAATGGCCATGGATGCATACTGGGATCGTGCCTATATGCAGCATTTAGGAGATCAAGTAGGAGAATCAGAAGTTCAAGACCAGCCTGAGATACATGAGACTGTCTCCAAACACACAAAGCAATAAAAGGGCCTGAAGCATCATTTTATACACATCAAGTAGGGAAGCATTAAAACATCTAACACTATCAGAATGGAGTATACACTTGTATAAAATTGTCAAAGAATAAACTTACCTAAATTTAAACCAAAAGCCTAGCAGAACACAGAAAGGAACCAAGAATCTTGATCGTCACTGGCAGAAATATATTAGCATAAAGCCTTAGAGGTCAAAGTGGTAAGAGCCTTTAAGACCAATCTTGAAGTGTAAGATTTGTGCAAATATTCATAAAAATAATAAGTAGCCTTTTCTGAGGCTCTGTGTACTAGGCAAACATGAATTAGCGCAGCTACAAGGACATAAGAATTAGCATCCCCGTTTTGCTGATGATAAAGGCTGAATTTTAGAAAGATTAAGGGCTCCTGGCCAAGATTACACTGCCTCATTCATTGTGCCGCTCATTAGCAGCTGCCAAAAATTGTAACCTGACTACCATCAAAGAACGTGGCTCCAGGTGTTCAGGTGATAGTGATGTCATTATGGGGAAAAAAAAAATCAGATCACACTTTGCAGAACCAGATAAAACCGAGGTACATATTTCTTTCATTGGGTGGCAGTTTATTTCTCCCCTCCAAGAGTATGTGGGAACCTGTCTGTTCTGGGCTGGGAGATGTGGCAGCAGGGGTGGTCTTTAGAAAGTCAGACCTGAATTAGGCATTTACCTGCTAGGAGGCCTCTGGCAAGTCATTTAGTATCTCTTGATTTATCTTCTCAAATACAAAGCAAAGGGAATAGATAACATCTACAGTCTTCTTCCTCCCAGGCCTTTTTTCAAGATCTGACCAAAGCTGAATGCTGTGGTAGCACAGGATGGAGGCATAGCAGGGTCTCTGTGAGTTCTGATCTAGAGAGTTCCAGGCCAGCCAAAGCCAGATAGTGAAACCAAGTCTCAGGAAAACAAATAAATTATATGTGTGCGTGTGTGTGTGTGTGTGTGTGTGTGTGTGTGTGTATGTGTGTATTTGACCAAGATCTTGTTTGAATTAATCTATTCAGTCTTAGCCTCAGTATGTTTAGGGAATGAGAAGAGAAATGAACAGTAGAGAGATGTACAGGAATAATGTATAGCCTGTAAGACTGTGGATGAACCGTAAGATGGGAACCGGGAACAGAAGTAGAGGATGCTGTGCATTCAGTACAAAACTATATTTGTTTATTTGTTTTGTTCTGTTTTTCTTGAGATGAGGTCTCGATACATAACCCCTGCTGTCCAAAAATTCACTATGTAGACCAAACTGCTCTCTAACTCACAAAGATGCCTCTGACTCTGACTCCCAGGTGCTGGGATAAAAGGTAAGGTTAGATCTAGTTTTAAAATTATAAAACTGACTGGTTTTAACACTATAAAACTATCTCTTCCTTCCTACCCAGATCCAGATGATGTATGGAATTGTCTCTGAAGAGTACCTGTTGCTATCCCCAGACCCAGCAACCTATAGAAAAGAGCTGACCGTTCCTCGTTCTGCTGGGTGTCAGCAGCAGATCTTGGGTTAATATAAGAAGGAAGTTTTATGTGCACATTAATTAAAGTAGAAGCACAAAGTTTAGGAGCTAGCAAGTGGTGATGACAAGCTAAAGGGTCTCTTTACCATCCACAAAAGCTCCTGTGTGCAGCGTTAAATAAATACTTGCAAGACTATTGATCTTTGTCAAATTTTATACTCCCTATTCTGTGCCAGCAAACTTTGTCTATTACTTATTCAATATTTAATAGTTATCCTTAAGCAATGAGGTAGGGATGCCTATGTCACCATGGGGTTCTGTTGGAATTTGCTTCAGGTCTGGATCTGTCAGCCATTTTAGAAATCAAGGCATGTTAGCCTCAAAGAAGAAAAGATCTTTAGATGACACAAATAGACAAAAAGGAGACACACACACACACACACACACACACACACACACACCTCGTTTTTCACCTGGTAGAAAAGGCAAAAAGGGCTAGGATGTGATCTGACAGACACGGGATGAATAGGTAATTGAAGAGGTTACAGGTGGCAGGAAAGACTTCGGGAGAGACAGGGTTGGGATGGCAGTCGAAACACCATGAACCAATAGATCATGTCGTTCCCTACTCAGAAGCCTTCTTTCTCACTGAGATAAAATGTCGACTCTTCCTCCCAGGCCTCAATCCTTGCCCTACAACTCTTACTTTCCCCTTGCTGAGCTCCTGGAACCCATGAGGTGGTTCTCCTTGCTGGCAGACCGCATTCCCGGCTTACTGGAGTAACTCAACCGGTCTGAGGCTCCCCCGCGGCTGTGCCTCTGGCCTTCTTGGCACACCTGCCTTTTCCTCTACCAGCCCAGTTCCCCCAAGGAAGGGTGGCATTAGGAGTGTAATGTTGGCCTTGCTCTCTAGAAATGGTCTCACACGCCTATCTTGTTCCCCTCGGGTCCTGGCAGAGAGAGGGGCCGGATAAAAATGAAAGGAATGAATCCAGACCATGATGAGCAACTGCGAGCAGAGGCCTTGTACCTGAAAAGCAGTTCCTGGCGGCGGCGCTTCGAAGTAACCTGGAAGCTCCGAGCGCCTACAGGTTGGAAAGGGGATTGGGCTGGGCTCAGATGCGAAGTGGAAGGGAGCCTGGGGTGTCATATCAACGCCCCAAATGTACCGCAGTGCAGGAGCTGAGCCAGGTGAGGGGTCGAGGAGGGGAACCGACCTGTGTGAGATTCTGTCGCGTATCTCCAGGATTTTCTCCAAGGCAGAATCAAGCCGGCAGACCGGACGCGGGGGAAGGGAGCGCAACGAGACCCGCCCCTGCCCTGCCTGAGTCCGAGGCCCTCGGGCTTGGCTTTTGCGGAGTATCCTAGTCCCGGCTTCTCCTCCCCACCCCCAGTGCCCGTCCTGGTGCCCACCGCGCGCACACTCACCCCGCTCCACCCGAAGAGCCGAACGTATCCTCCGCAGCCGCCGGCCCGCGCGCCACCGCAGCAGCAAGGACAGCAGCCTTGGGCTCTCGGTGCCTCCGGCCTCAGTCGCGCCCATCCGTGCGCCCGCCCCTTCCCGCCGCCGCCTGGGCCCAGGGTCCGGGCCGTCACTGTCGCCGCGCGTCTGCCAGTGCCCGGCCGCCGGCGGGTGGACACCGCCACGGAGGAGGAGCTTGCGGTGGGGCGATACAGACGGCGCGTGGCGGCCGGACCCGCAGGACCCCGGGCACGAACAGGTGTGCGCGAGCACGGACACGCGCCCTTTGCTGCGGAGAAATCCGTGCGCCGCCCGCAGTAGCCGGCGTCCCAGAGGAACCCCGGGAACCCAGGGAGAGCCTAGGTCCTATCTCACATCACAGAGCATAGGATTGAATGAAGCTCCCAGGGGTAAATCGTCTACCCAGAGATCTTAGCAGGATGAAAGGACTGTTTCCAAGACCTCCTCAGCTAACTCTGTCTCACTGAATCAACATGTTAGAAATGAAACACACGTCTCTTTGTATGTCCGTCTAATTATAAAACTGCCGTTTTTGCGATCATAAATATCAGATAAGAGCTTCACCAGGTAATCAAAATTTAAGTCGGCAGTGGTGGCAGATAAAAGCGACATATCTCCGACCATGGCATGTTGAGAAATCCAGGCTTGCCTGTCATGTACCCTGAACAACAACAAAAAGAACTCAACCTCATTTTGGGTTTATTTAGTGTTTCCAAAAATGAGAACCACACTCCTAAGATGGGGTGCTGTATTCTCCAGAGGTGCCAATGCTGTAAAAAGCTTGTGTTCACGATCAGAGGAGGTGAGTCACAGGTACTAAACACATTTCTGCCCTGAGACTGCACCCTGGGGTGGAGGCATTTCAGATTTTTGTTGTTTGTGGGCCTCTAAAGTACAGATGATAGAACAGGTCATCGTTTATCAGTTATACGCTTGCTGACAGTTACCTTAAAGAGTTCTTAGTTTTAGAGAATATATATTGAAGCATTTCCGAATAAAAGACCATGACAGCAAATATACAAACTAAGGTGGGAAAAATCACTCTACAGGATAGGAAGCCTACTGAGGCCCAGGTGTCAACAAACAAACAAACAAACAAAAGCGGTGCAGTGTTCAGAGTCAGAATGTGCTCACTGGAAACATGGAAGGCCCTACTGTGTTCTCAGCACTGTATTTGCAAAGGGACGAGGCACATAAATCAATAAACTGAATAAGGAGGCCAGAAAGCACACACACACCCACACACACACCCCGAAATACCCCCAACTGACTTAAGAAGGAGCTCAGTGTGTCTGGCTTGGTAGTATTCTCCTACCAGCTGGAGAGGCTGAGGCAGGAGGATGGCAAGCAAGGCTAGCCTGAGCATAGGAAGGCCTTGTCTCAAAACAGCAAGGGCAGTACTTAGTAAAAAAACAACAATGTAATTTTTTAAGTATATCTGTACTCAGCAGGGGAAAGCACTTGCCTCACAAGTTTGGCAACTTAAATCTGATCCCTAGAACCATGGTTGCTGCTATGACTCCATCTGTAATCCAACACCCCTACTGTGGGATGAAAGGCAAACACAAGGAGATCAGCTTGAACCAGCTAGCCTACATACAAAGAGAGGCAGAGACAAGAAAAACCCTGTCTCAACAAGCAGAAAGAGAAACAATTCTTACATTATGGCACACACAAACCAATAAAAAAAAAAATGGAGACAAGTTCTCTCTATGCCCTATGGATATGCAGACCAGGCTGGCCTCAAACTCACAGAGATCCTCTTGCCTCTGTCTCCTCAGTGCAAGAATTAAATAATAGAATACATTTTTGAATTTCAGATAGTTCAATCCAGTATATCAAATAAAAACAAGCCATTGGGCTCATGTTTCCATAGTTACGTTTGGCTTACTCATCACGCTGGATCGCTTGAGGAAGGCAGCTATCTGAGGTAAAGGCCTGATGACTGAGAAGCCACAGGGATAAGGAATCCTCTCTGATTTCAAAGAGGCCTTTAGTGGTCTAGATGATTAACCCAGTATAAAAATATGGGACAGTTCTATTTGATTAATTAGCAATGCAGAATATGAGGGTATAGATACAAACTGAAAGATAAGTGGGAGGGACTGGGAAGCAGATGGATCTCTTTCCCCCTTTCCCTCCCTCCCTCTCCATTAAGCTGAAATTTGTTTCATATCAACTTTCAGGCTCCATGGCCTCCAAACTGAAGACACTGGCCCTTTGAACAAATCATCTATTTTACAGAGCTATTCTGGAACAGTGGTCACATGCAATCTATTAATAATGCCCTAGACAAGGTTTTGCCTGTTTCCATGACTTCTTAACTCAGGGGAAAGAGTCCTGGAGTTAGAATACTTGGTATCATACTGATACAGAGGAGGATGTTTGCAGCTAACCATTTGACTGAATACAGAGACCCCAAGGAAGGAGCTAGAGAAAGGACTGAAGGAGCTGAAAGGGTCTGCAACCCCATGGGAAGAATAAAATTATCAACTAACCAAACCTGCCACGACTCCCAGGGACTAAAACACCAACCAATGAGTTCTGGTGGAGAGACCCATGGCTCCAGGTGCACATGCAGGAGAAGACAGCATTGTCTGGCATCAATGAGAGGAGAGGACGTTGGTCCAGTTCTCCCAGTGTAGAGGAATACCAAGGCACTGATGGGAGAGGGAGGTTGGGAGAGAGAGCACCTTAATGGAGGCAATGGGAGGGGAGGGAAGATGATATTGGCGGAAAGGGGATAACACCTGAAATATAAATACAGAGAATATCCAATTTAAAATAAGAATACTTTGTATCTAATTTTTGATATCCAAATTATCTGTGAATTATGCATATGCCCCTTCCCTCCTGAATCACAACTTAAACTGTCACCACTGTAGTCATTGTTATTAAAGAAAGGAGTGTAACCAGATGACCTAACAGTCCCTTCCTGGGTAACCCACCATACATGTGCTGAATCTTACCAACCAGTACTGAAATACTATCCCAGCCCCAACGGGCCTGGCAAGACTCCCCTTAGCCTCTATTATCTGCATCTCCACGGGGTCTGGCCTCTACCTAGAGGGACCCTATTTCTCAGCACTTAAGAGTTTATGGGTTAAACCCAATGTGTGTCTATAGCTTCACCCTTGGCAGACAGAGGGGGAAGGATTACAATTCAAGCTGTGCCTAGACTACATAGTGAGGCCCTTCTCAGTCTGAGGCAGGCAGCAGAGCTTATTGGTCTAGAAAAGATCAGAGGGAATTTTCTCCCCCTTTTCTTCCAAACATCATGTGACTTCATGACACTTTTCCAGCTCAGAGCTGGAATAAGGTCAGAGGCTTCTGGTTCCCACAGTTACAGTGAGCCACAGAGAGATGGGGGTAGGGGAGAAGGGGGCATGATAGTCTTCAACAAACCCTGGACACCATTAGAAAACATCCAAGTGCCCTGAGGCACACTCAGGGGCTTAGGGACAAGAATCTCTTTTCATAACTCAAAACTGGGCACTGAAAATACAATAAGACAAACTTTTAAGAAAGAAAGAAAGAAAAATTTGGGCTGGTGAGATGGCTTATCAGGGAAAGGCACTTTTACTGCAAAGCATGAAGACCTGAGTTGTAGCCAGGTTTTGCTACTTTGTAGGGTTTTTTTCTCCCGACCTTCTCCACCCCCCCCCCTTTTTTCACCCTTTCAACCCCCCTAACTGTGGATAAGAGAGACAAAAGACTAGAGGGGAAAGGAAAGAGATCCCTGAATAAAATCAGGGGATGGGCTAAGAAAGGGTGTCATTAATTAGACTACTTCCTGCTGAGTTCCATTGAGTTCCTTGGGACAAGTTTGACCTTCAAAGTCAGGATATCTAATTTCTTCTTGTTATTTCTTCTTTGCCCACTTAACAACCATAACCAACAACAACTCATCTCCTCCTCCCCCATCTTGGGGCCCCCAGCTTTTATATACCCTCTGAAAAGTCCCCAGAATTCCAAATGTCACACAATCAAATAAACTATCTGCAGCTGGAAAAAATCACACTCCTACCAGAGCAGAGTCAGCTGCTGTGGACAGTTTGAAGCCACCCCATATCCCATACCTGGAATTAAAGCAAAAATATTCTTATAATGTTTTTGTGTTTTTAAAAGAAACCAAAATTCCAAAATTCTCACTACATTGAATTCTGTTAGAACTCATATCATAAAGAGAACTGACTTCATGGTCCTCTAGGCTGCATCCCCCCCACACACACATACAACATATACACATACACACACATGATACACATTACACCACACACACATAACATACATATCACACATACCACAAATTAACAAATAAGTGTAGCCGAATCCAAACATGCAATATGCAAACCAAATAAACCCACTTAATTGTACATGTAGCTTACTGAATAGGAGAAAAAATAAGCAAACAAACAAAAGCACCTCAATATCACTGGTGTTGTTGTGTATCAGAACTAAGAAATACTCAAGTGTCAGTTCTTAAAAATCAATGAGCTTTAAGGAAGGTATATGTGTATGTATGCCCATATCTACATATGTGTGTAACAATGTACCTATAAAGGATTCGTGTGTGAGTGCACATGTTCATGGTGTGTGTGTGTGTGTGTGTGTGTGTGTGTGTGTGTGTGTGTAACAGGCAGGTATAGGCTGTCTGGAGGATTATCTCCCTCCAGAACCAGCAGAGCTGTGAGAGAACAGCACAATCCTAGCCATTCTTGCCTAACTGCTCAACCTATTTCCTCATCTGTAAAGTAAGTGGTGAGCAGTTATTGTAGTAACTTTACTGCATTCGATGTACGGGGCTCAGATTTATAATGGTAGCCTGCTAGAATGCCATGCCCTATTAGAGGAGCAGTGGCAAGCTTTATGCCATCTTTTGTTTCCAATGAATAAAATAAGTGCTCTCCCTCCCTGCTCTGTGTGTGTGTGTGTGTGTGTGTGTGTGTGTGTGTGTGTGTGTGTGTGTGTGTTTAAAGACAGAGCAATGGGAAGAGGCTTGAATCTGGGACAAAGGTCACATCCTTCAAACTCTGTGCTGTAAACGTTCCTTTCTTCTATTATGTCTAAACATCACCATGTCTAAACCCACCCCCTTCCAGAAGATTTTATGAAATGAACTATATCCTAAGTCACCACCAGTGCCTCTGAAGTCATTGGGATCAACAGTGTCACTCCACACCTTCTAAACCAATTTTTAGATTGTGATCCATGCCTTCTAAACCAATGACCATGGATTCAGCAAGTCAACTACCACGATAGGGAACAAGCTAAATCTAATCCCACCTAAATCTGCTTTTCAAAATGAAATTCTCCAAGATCACAAAATTAAAGGGTATGATGGTTTGAATGAGAATAGGCCCCCATAATCTCATATGTTTGAATTCTTGGTCATTACCCCCAACCCCCCCACACACACACCCTTATCGCAGCTGATGGAAAGGATTAGGAGGTATGACTTTGTTGGAAGAGTGTGTCACTGGAGTGGACACCATTCTCAGTTAACTCTGGCTCTCATCCAGCGCTCAGAGCCATCTGCCGGCTGTTAAGTTCCTTGCCACGACGGCCGTGGACTCTAACCTTCCGGAACCATGAGTCTTAGTTAAACGCTTCTTTTACAAGCTGTCTCGGTCATGGTGTCTCTTCACAGCAATAGAAAGTAACTAAGACATGAAACGCCTGCTCTAGGATGACTTGTCCCC
>NC_137978.1:6630900-6703400 GCF_963924665.1 Micromys minutus
CTTGTTGCCTGTGTCACAGCCCTTATCTGGGAGTTATTGAGGGGATACCTGCGGGCCGGGCATGAGCTGTGTGAACCATTCAGAGCTTTGCTGGCTCCTAGGGGGTGCCTAGGCAGGAGACAGAGTGTCTTCTGTGTTTATTCTGTATTATAAACTCATCTAAATGCTTTCCATATTAACAAGACCCATGCTATTATTGGTCTCAAACAAGGATCTAAGTCAGAGAGAGCAACTCGCCCAAGGCCACACTGGGGCAGAGCTAGTCAAACACAGACAATGTGACTGTAATTCAAGCCCTAGGACAGACACAGTGTCTACAGACTTCCCCAGCCCCTACTGTACCTCTGCAACTGATGCTGCCCAGACCCCAGATAGATCTTCAGACAACCTGTTGGTGACTTCAGTTGTCTGTGTCCTGGTGTGACCAGACCCACAGCTTCTGCGTGCCCTCCCACCTTACAGATGGATGTGTCATCCTGACCCTCCTCTGCGCCTGAGTCTCCCTCTCCCCAGAGTGGGGCTCCTCATGGGTTCTCATCCTGACATCCCTACAACTGTTTATTGAATACTGGAGTCTGGGTGGCCAATCATTCTTTTTCCTTACTGTAATTAACCAAGAAGAGCGATACTGGCCCATGGTCAGTGCTGGGTGGAAGACCTTCAGGACCCACACTAAATTCTGAGAATTACATTCAAGAGAATGTTTCCCTACTGTGAAAAGTCTTCCAAACAGGGAGGTACCTAAGCCTTAGAGTCTGGTGCAGAGGACACTAGTTCTTTCCAGAGGGGCTCATACAGAACATTGGAGTTATTTTTGTCTCCTGGGTTTGCAATGGACCACAACTGCAAAGTCTTCAGACAGGCTAGACATCAGATCTGCGCTCTGATATTAAAAAAGAGGTGTCGGAGCAGATGATCACTCAGAGCCTGTATATTAAATGTATTTTCCCTTTGGAAAAAAAAAACGGAGGAAGTTATGTTTCAACATAAAGGCAGTCTGTGTTTCATAGGTACTCTAATTTATGGGCCGTACATTCCTGTGATTGTCTTGAAGTGAATCGCCAAGTAAATAATCACGGAGAGCCACAGGTAAATCATGTGGAGGTGAACAGAGCCTGTCCGGGGCCTCCACCAACGGCACAAACATTATTTCCTAATTTTGCAGATTTCTTCATCTGAGCCCAGGAAACGCCTCCTCTCTGTTGCCTCTGAGGTTTGACACTTTTCCCCACTCGCATCCTGAGGAGATTGCGGCAAGGTGAAACGTGAGAAGGTTTTAAAGCATCCCCCACACATGCCCCTTCTAATTTCCCTTCTCAATTCTGAGGAAATAATGCCATTCACTTCTCTTCCACAGGTACTTATCTGGAGCTCCTGGCTTCTGGCAATGGAGGAAGGTGGGGGAAGAGTCCAGACAGGAGGGAGAATTGCCCACCCCACCCCCCAACACACACACATAGTGGAACCTGGATTCCATGTTAGTGTGTGGTAAGACGGCCATTTTCTCTGTAGACGGGTGACCTTAAGTACAGTCTCGTCGACTTTCCACCACTATGAGAACCATCTTAGATGTGTTCCTCCACTCTCACTGGAGGTGCCCTGGGATAGGCTCAGCTGTCAGTGGTTTGACTTCTCCAACATCAGTGGGTCCAGAAGCAGATCCATACCACAGTTCAGACGGTCATCAGCACAGCATTCAGCAGATGAAGTGAGACACTCAGCCCCCTGGTCCAAACAAGGTTCTGTGCAATGATCAGCCAACTTCAAGCTAGTATGAGGGCTCCAGGCATGCTCAAAAGCTTGGCCAAAGGTTCCACATGTGGCCGGTTAGATGTACATAGCACATTTTCAACTTACAATATGCTAATTTTTTATCAGATTTAGCATCGTGGTTTAGACGCAAAATTCCTTGACAACCACAGAAGCCAATATTTCAGAGCCAATGAGAGGAGGGCATTTTCTGGGCTCAGATGAAAAAAAAAAAAAGCAAACTATTGGGAAATGTTCCACACTGAACTGAAGAGCATTTACCTGTTAAACACTCCTTTCCAGCCTTCCTTGGGCCTCAGAAACCACCGTCCTTCTCCTTTCTATGAATTTGGCTACTCAGATATCACCCATAAATGGAGTCAGACATGATGTATTCCTTTTTGACCTGTTCGTTTTCATGAAGCATGATATTTTTAAGACTCATCCATGCCATAGTGACATTGGTGTTGTGGCTAATTTTATACATAGCAAAGCTGAACCCGCTAAAATAGTTGTCTCCATGTTATCCCCTAAGGGACATGCATGGTCATTTGTGCCTGCAGCTGTTAAGAAGCCGTGGCACTGAATCCAATGTACTCTTCAGCCAGCACCAAGGCCCACGGGGCAGATAGAGCTCAGTAGCTTCTAGGGGAACTGAGACCCATGAGGAGGAGACCCCGGGGCACAGATGCAAACCCACAGGCTGAGGGCTAAGTCGGCACAGGGCAAGAAGACTAAAGGCTGAGGCAGAGAGGTCCAGGCAGAGGAAAATGAAGAAATGAGGTGGGGCTTTCATGAGAATTGAAGGGTGGACATTATGGAGCATAAGAGAAAGCTGTTGAGTAAACCTTCCAGAACAGCATGGAAAGAGCTCACGCCATGACAGACCATATGGCGCACTGTTTCGTTCCCACTGCTTCCCACACCACAACTGTATGCTACCCGAGTAACAAGAACAGAGCCTAAGGTGGGGACGCTCACCCCAGGTGAGCGTAGGGAACAGTGGCTCAGGTCAGAACAGAACACACTGGAGGTGGTCGACCTGGGGTGTCTCTAAGTATCCTGCCACCATGTCTAATCCAGGTGACATTAGAATACAGACACGGCTGGGACACGGAGAGAACATCTCCCAGCTGGGCCACAGAAGTGGAACGCCTGAGTCTTCACGTGGTGTACGCACACAGTAGCATCTTGCTCACAAGTCTTGTTTTGTGGAAACACTTTCAAGTGGCAGGGGGTAGAGGCATGGTGACCCTTGAGCAATCAAGCATAAGAATGATTGGGATTGAGAGGGGAAAGGAGGATGCTGAGGCCACCGGAGGAGAGAAGATTACAAAATCTAGAGAACTTGAAAATGCTGGAAGAGAGACAGAAGGCACGGATGATGACAAATGCCAGGCCTGGGTGATTGGCCGCAGATGGGGGTTTGGGGAGGAGACGTTGTCTGTCCTTGGGGAAGGTGTGATTGGAAGGCAACCGTAGCTTCCACATTTGAAGAGGAAGCAGAGCTCTGGGCTTTAATCGCTGCAGAGATCTCATCTGCAGTCAGGAAGATGTAGATACGGTAAGGACAATGACGAAGGTCATAAGAACACAGGGACTGAGAGGAGGGTAGGGAGGGGAGAGAAGAAGCTGGCTTTGCGTTTAGGGCAAAACTCATTCCAACTGATTTAGACCTGAACCAGGCATTTATTACAAGGTCGAAGAAATGTTTCATGGAACCCAAAAGGGTAAATAAGATGACAGGAAGAATAGAACCAGGCACTGGAGAGCTAAGCAGGGCCAGAGGTTACTTCTTTTCTCTTCTCCTCCAGGTGATCAACTCCAGCCAGTGCCCACTCACCCTCAGACACCAGTTTTATCCTTTCCTCATCTCTCTTTATAAAGAGCCACCAGGGGTGCAGCTGCCCATTCAAAAGGCTAGAGAGGGAGACAGTAGAAATAGCCTGTCAGGGATGTCCAGGGTGGTGGCACTACACTACTAAGATCAGCTTCCTGGACCAGGACGGCCGGGGGGGGGGGGTCCAGCTAGGCAGATTCCATAGCTTCTCACAGCTGGAAGTGGCCATCCAAAGACACCCAACCTAACTGAACCAGTCAGAGCCTGTCAGGTCCTAGATGCTGGATGCATTCAGAGAATTAAAGCCAGGGATGGCTAGACAGTCCTCCAGGAAATAGGATAGGTCACACATCCCCAAGGGCAAGAGGAAACAGAGCCACCAACTACAAGGTGCCACTGAGATGAACTCACATCACAGGCTTTGTCAGGGGTTAAGACATTAACCTCCCTAACTTCAGTCCCACCTCTCTTGTCTCTTCTGTTAGCCTCATGGACCAAATAGGGGATCTCAGGAAGGCCCTGAAATCAGATGCAGATTTAAAGAGGGTAGACAGAATTTATACGTAAGTTTCTCTAGAAAGAAAATTCATTCACAGAGACAGTGACTAAGAGGAACTTAAGAAGCAGTGAATTGAACAGATGTGGTTTGAAGCCTTATAAGTGTAAGGAACATAGAAATAAAGAGGGAACGGGGAGAAAGTATTGGGGTCTGTACAGCTGTTAGGGCTCAACTTTGACCTTGAGCGTCTCAGCAGGCAGAGAAGCCTGGCAGAGTTTATGTGACTGAAAAGCCCACAATTCCACAAGAGAAATAATGTCTCATCTACTAGTAATTACTAGAAGAAATTTCTCAGCAAGCAAAAATATCACAAAAGTAAAGTCATTTATAAGAGCAGTGATAATAACTCCTACTTATTATGAATGACCTCACAGTGGGCACCAAGTTAGAGTATGAAATCCATTTCAGTCGGTCCTGGTAGGAACCTACTGTTCTTCTGCCTACATGCTGGCCAGCTTAAGCAAGGCACAGAGAAGTAGGGAGACTGGTCTCTGTCCTCACAGCCGGAAGTGGCCACCAAAGGACACCCAGCCATATCAGCCACAGCCTACATCTTCCAGCTACTGCAAATTAATGGATCCTTAAATGTAAGTCATGGTGAGGAGAGAATAAGGTGGATAAAAGCAGCCATGGCCCACTCCCAGACAGCCTTCAACTCAACAGGGTACAAAGACCAACAAAACACCAAAGGTTAGAAATGGGAACAGGAAGAGCTGTTGACATTTTAAAATTTTTGTTAAGATTTATTTTGTGTATATGAGTATACATATACATCTACATCATCTACATCATCTCCATCTACATATATACATACACACATACAATACACACACACACACACACACACACACACACACACACACACATATGTGTGTGTGATATATATATATATATATATATATATATATATATATATCGCTCTCTTCAGACACACTAGAAGAGGCCATCAGAGCCCCATACAGAGGGTTGTGAGCCACCATGTGGGTGTTGGAAATTGAACTCAGAACCTCTGGAAGCATAGTCAATGATCTTAATCACTGAGCCATCTCTTCAACCTCAGCTGTTGTATTTTTAAAACTTTCCATGAACCAGTCTTCACTGGGGGTTTTGGTATTGGCATCTCTCTTGATTTCTAATGTCTTCTCTAGTTACTGAAAACTAGACCAATTCTACACTTTCTCACCTGGATTTTGAAGACTAGGGCTTTCTCAGGCAATGTTTTCTACGACCACCCCAAGAGAAATGGGGGTGACACATTTAAACAGTAGCAGCATCGCTCTGATGTGTGGTGCAGATGGAAGTAACATGGGAAACGTGGAGGGAGGAATGAAGATTATGGAGGCAAAGCCAGCGGTATACAGACTGGAAACAGGAAGAGGGACAAGACAGAGCAGAGTCTGGGTGGTGGAGGCTGAGGTGGTGGTGGGTACCTAGAGCCAGATGGCAGTTGCCTGGGCTGGTGTTGAGCTGCCAGGAGCACGCAGGTATGAATCTGGAGGTAAGGAGTCACCGACAGCCACAGTCACTAAAATGCTGAAGAACTGAAGTAGAACAGGAAAAAGTGACGGTGTGGCCATTGAGGGATGAGGAAAAGGAGAGGGGACATGCGAGGCTCGGAGGAGAAAAGGAAGGCCTTTGTGCTGAGGATGCTGGATTCCCAGAAGCCACTCACTATTGGAGGGACCAGAGGAGAGACTGTCACCTGAAATGTCAAAGAAAGGGCTACTGGTGTTCAAGAATGAGGGTGAGGGAGAGGTGGGAGATACCTGTAAAGAAAAAAAAAGAGAGCAGGCACATGGAAGGTTCTGGAAGCTGTGGGTAAGGACAAAAATGGAGGCAACTGTCATGAATTGCTCCCCTGAGAGCTTCTGCAGTGAAAGGAAGGAAAAGGACAGAATATCGGGTAAGTGGGTGATGGGGTCAAGAGAACAGTTCTTTTCAACTGAGAGAAACGTCAGCTGTGAGGAATCAAAGCATGAGCAACACTATGAGGTGGGGACAAGGAATTCTCTAGAACCGAGCCTGGTGGGTGTTTCCCGTGTGAAAACCAAGATGACACATCTGGTTTTGATCTTCTGGGATTCTTCCTTCCAGACAGGCATATACTCTGAACCTACACTGTGTGAGTTGGGAGCATGAACGAAGCCTCCACGTTTCCTGTGAGTCAAAACCATGGCCCAGGGCTCCCTGTGTCCTGCCCTTGAGTTTCTGTACCGTATGGATAATAGCTCAATACACTGCCAATAAGTCCAGCGTGTTCCATCCACTGCTGCCTGACTTAACACAGGAGCCATCGAGGAGGGACTTGTGTGAAGGTGACACTGGCCCTCACCAATGTTGTCTAAGGACAGACTCATCTTCCCTGAAGTGTCGCTCCTCCCTGCATTCACATATCAGCTATAAATGACGAGGAGGAGGGTTTGTAAATCAAGGGGAAAGCCCTGCTTTCAAGCACCCACTAATTATGTAGGATGGATACCTCGTCCTGGTTCATTTGGCCAAGACAGTGGGGAACCATTCCGGTCCCTGGATGTCCCCACCTGCATCTAAAGAGTTCTCTAGGAGAGAGCTCAATGTGAGGAGTTTATAACTTCTAGGCCTTTTCTCCCTCGTGCCAGGATAGAAAGGAACACCAGGCAGGTTGGGTTTCTTACTGGATTTTGTGAAAGCATTTTGGAGATCATCATGGAATGAAAAGTTTAATTTATTTAATTATTTATTCCTTACCCTGTTCTGTAAACAATTCCATTCTTCTTGTATGACTACTCAAACTAGATCAGGGAACGTAAATTATAAAAGGAGGTGCAGGGCCTGGGAGCTCCAAGTACAACAGCACCGAGGGTGTGGTGCTGTGTTTATCACGAAGCAGCCCACTCTCCGCTGGGCAGATTCACACCAGGATCTCAGAGATCTGACAACCAAGCTGCTCGGACTGCCGCACCTCTGCAGCACCCAGGAGACAACATGTCCATAAGATGAAATGCCTGCAAGGTGAGCATCCTGGGCTCAAGTTCCTTGTCACAGAGCACCTGTGATGTGATAAGGGGCATTCCTACAGAATGACAGACAGACTACATTCCACACGGCTCTATTCCTCTATTCTTCAGCAGAAGCACAACACCAACATCCCACCAAGGCACACACCTGAAATCCCATCTGAGAAAGCTGAACCACAGTCTCAAGTTGAAAGCTAACCTGAGCTACAGTGTCAGCACAGTCTGGGTTACACAGTGGGACCTTGTCTCAAAGACAACAGCATCCTAATGCAGGGAAAACCCACTAAGCAGTGCTTTGTGGGTCCTACGATGTAGCCAATGGTTCTGTTTACAGTAGGTGCCTACTTCAGAACACACAGACCTGTGGAAGAAGTGCTGACTCAAGGTCCCATTCCCGTCTCTGTCACCACATGGAGGGGTGGCAGTTGCTTTGATTTCAATTACAACCACTCTACCCAGTTGCCTGTGTGCTCTGATGACCTTGTTTACATCAGTTTATCAATCAACCTAATGATTGACATGACCCCTAGTATCCAGATGCAACACCCATCAACTGGGGCTGACAAATATAGTATATAAATATAGCATATAAATATAGAGCCTTCTATTGTGGCCTTGGACAAGGTAGATTCTTCTCATCAAATATTAGAAAGAGAGTACTCCCTAAATCCTGTCCTAACACCTCTATGTTATGGTTTTGTGAAAACTAAAAGAGAACGTTTGGACCAAAGAAAGTGAACACTAAAATCATCCTGTGGCTCTGATTCAATCTCAGTCGAAATCGGGTGTGCATCCTTAGACCTATTATAAAAATGTAACTTTAAAAGATAAACACAAGAAGGGAGTTGGTGGAAAGCTGTGACTGTTAGCCACACTTCTCTTATGGCCTGTGTGCCACTGCCCACTGCCCCACCCTGCCTTGCTCTGAGCAGCTCTTACCACAGGGACACACAGCTGCAGCATCTGCTCCCCTCCCTCGCACTGTGCGACAAGCCTTTCTTAGGTTTCAAGAGCCTCATGATGTCCCTTCCAACTGCTTTTTAGAAATCTACTTAAGAAAATTTCTAGATGACCAATACTGGCAAATATTTTTTTTTTTAGGAAGACAGAGTAACACAAATAAAAATAACATTTATATCACGTTCCCTTCTTTTTATTTAATTTTTTACACTCCAAATTTTATTTCTCTCCAAGTCCACTCTCTAACTTTTCCACATCCCATACCTCCTCCCCACCCCCTGTCTCCAAAGGATGTCCCCACACCCTATACCCCACACCCCACCTAACCTCTAAACTCTTTAAGGCTTCCAGTCTCTTGAGGGTTAGGTGCATCTTCTTTGACTGAACCCAGACCCGGCAGTCCTCTGCTGTGTATGTGTTGGGGGCCTCGTATCAGCTGGTGTATACTACCTGATTGGTGATCCAGTGTCTGAGAGATCTTGGAGTTTAGGCTAGTTGAGATTGCTGGCCCTCCTCCTCAGCTTCCTCCAGCTTTCCCCTAATTCAACCACAGGGTCAACAACTTCTGTTGGTTGGTTGGGTGCAAATATCTGCATCTGCTGACTCTTTCAGCTGCTTGTTGGGTCTTTCGGAGGGCAGCCGTGACAGGTCCCTATCTTAGTCAGGGTTTCTATTACTGCACAAGACATCATGACCAAAAAGCAAGTTGGGGAGGAAAGGGTTTATTCAGCTTATACTTCTATATTGCTGTTCATAACCAAAGGAAGTCAGGACTGGAACCCAAGCATGTCAGGAAGTAGGAGCTGATGCAGAAGCCATGGAGGGATGTTACTTATTGACTTGCTTCCCCTCTCCCTCCCTTTGCTTCCTGGTTCATCAAGTAAGCAGTACTGACCTATTAAACCCTCCCACCACCACCATGTGTTGATTCATGAGAGACCTGAAAAAAATGGGCTACTTGACCATGGACTAGAACCTTTAAAACCATGGACCAAAATAAACCATTTCTCTTATAAATAAATACGTGTGTGCGTGCACACACACACACACACACACACACACACACACACACACACACATCAGAATCAGTTTGTATAATTGATGGTGACCACATCAGTTTGTTACTAGAGTGTGAAAGAAACCTAAGACATTTCCCTGACCTTCAGTGACTTATGGCCCCATTGATCCTTGGGACAAGTTGGAAAAGCCTCACTTGCACTTTCCTTAATACCCAATGGATTTGGTCTTCAGACTGATTTCATGGGGCAGTCTCATGGGACAATCTGACTCAGGACTGACAAGAAGCTCAGTTGGGCACTAAGACTGGTCTTGGCTGCCTAAAAATCAATGAGATTGGAAGTCAAGTTGTTCAGGCAGCTATAGGCCTGCTGTGTGCAAAGGACCATGGTCAAAACCTATCCAGTTTCCCACAAGTCACTAGTCCCATTGCCATCCCTGAGTCCCTTCCTCTCCATCCCAGCACTCAAACTACCTAAGATACCTACTCAAAGCCAGAAAATAATGCTGGAACCAGGAGCCAGCATGGAGTGGGGGTAAAGCAGGGCCTCCAGACTCTACCTTCCTGGTGCAAATGGGGCTACAACAAGACCTCCAAGTCCACATTTAGCTGAACCCATGACCTGGGGAAGTATACTTGGGTTCTTAACGCCACTTCCTTGGATGAGAAAACAAACAATGTCCCCAACTCTAAGCACTGGCTCTTAGAGAGCTGGCTCAGGAGTTAAAAGCATGTGCTGCTCTTGGAGCGGATCTAGGAACACGTTCCAGCTTCCCCATGGTGGTACAAGTCCATTTTACAGTTCCAGGAGATCTAGGACCCTTCCTGACCACCACAGGCATTTCACGTATGTTATACACAGATGTATATGCAAGCAGAATAATCATACACATAAAATAAAAATGAAATAAAAATGTTTTTCTAAAGCAGTGGCTCTTATCCTGGAGCCATATAAGAGGAACCTGTTTGGTGCTGTGACAAGACCAGAATATTAGGTGAAATTAAAAATGGTCATTTTCTACATTTTAAAAGATTGCTTAATATCCTTCACTTCACATGATTCATAACAAACTAGAAAAGTAAGACTTAGGTTTCGTGGTGGTTGTCATGTTCTTCAAACATGAAACTGTTGGTTCATTGGTTCACACTACCCTTCTTTCCTTCTTTTAAATGTTTTTTAAATCATTTTATGTACATGGGTGTTTTGTCTGCATGTGTGTCTGTGTACCATCTGTGTGCAGTGCCCTTGGAGATCAGAGAGGTCACTAGATCCCTGGCACTGGAGTTACAGATGGTTTATGAGACACTGTGAGTTCCAGGAATCAAACCCAAGTCCTCTGGAAGAACAGCAAGTGCATTTAATCGCTGAGCCATCTCTCCAGCCCTGGTACAATGTTAACCCTACAGGTGGGCTATATCCAACATGTAGAACAATGGAACAGACATAAATCCACACAGATATGGCCATCAAGTACTTGAAGAAAGTGGTTAAAGCATGCACTGAAAAGAAGGGGAGCAACAAATGGTGCTGGCAAAACTGGATGTCCATCTGCAGAAGCAGGAAACTAGATCCATACCTCTTACCCTGCACAAAACTCAACTCAAAATGCATTAAAGACCTCAGTTTAAAACCTGAAACACAGACTGCTAGGAAGAAGCACTTCAAGATTCAAACAGAGACAAGAACTCCCTGAAAAGACCCTGGTAGCCTAGAAAATAATTTCAAGACTTGGCAAATATGAAATTAAAATCTTCTGCACAGCAAACAGAACTAGCAACATAAAGAACAAATAGCCTATAGAATGGGAGATGTCACCAACAAGATGACTCAGCAGACACAGCTGCTTACTGACAAGCCTGCCACCCAAGTTCCATCCCTAAAACCTACACAGTAGAAAAAGAAGGCTAATTCACACACACACACACACACACACACACACACACACACACACACATACACACACAACTACCTGAACACACAATAAAGATAATAAAACATTTTAATGGGAAAAAAAAATCCAGCCATACTTCAGACAGGAGGTTGTCTGGAATATATAAAGAACTCATCTCCCATTAATGATAAAGTTAACAGACAGCTCTCAAGAGAAGAACCCAAATGGACAGTAAATATTTTTTACGGTGTTTGCTAACCTTACCCACCAGTGAAGTGCAAATTAAAATCACTCTTCAAACTCCAGACATTCACTCAAGTCAAAACACTATCTCCATGGAAGCAAAGACCAAGAAATACTGCTGAGGATGATGAGGATACTGAGGATGCTGAGGATGCTGAGGATGCTGAGGATGCTGAGGATGCTGAGAATAGTGAGGATGCTGAGGATACTGAGGATGCTGAGGATGCTGAGGATGCTGAGGATAATGAGGATGCTGAGGATGCTGAGGATGCTGAGGATGCTGAGGATGCTGAGGATACTGATGATACTGAGCATGCTGAGGATGCTGAGGATACTGAGGATACTGATGATACTGAGCATGCTGAGGATACTGAGGATACTAAGAATGCTGCGGATGCTGAAGATACTGAGGATGCTGAGAATAGTGAGGATGCTGAGGATGCTGAGGTTGCTGAGGTTGCTGAGGATACTGATAATACTGATGATACTGAGGATGCTGAGGATGCTAAGGATGCTGAGGATGCTGAGGATACTGAGAATAGTGAGGATGCAGAGGATTCTGAGGATACTGAGGATGCTGAGGATTCTGAGGATGCTGATGATACTAAGAATGCTGCGGATGCTGAAGATACTGAGGATACTGAGAATAGTGAGGATGCTGAGGATGCTGAGGATGCTGAGGATGCTGAGGATGCTGAGGATGCTGAGAAAGGCAAATGATGCTTCATTGCTGTGGAGCATAAGCCAGCACAGCTACTATGGGAATCACTATGAAAGCTTCTCAAAAACCTAAAACAAGAGCTGTTGTATGAACAGTCCCTCATGGGCATATACACAAATTACTCTATATCCTGCCACACAAATACACATCCATATTTATCACTGCTCTATTTACAACTACAAGAAAATGTAATCAGCTGAGCCAACCAATAGATGAATGAATAGTGAAAAAAATGGTACATATGCTCAGAATGAAACTTGTAGGAAAATGTACGGATCCAGAAATATTACATAACCCAGGCTTAAAAAACAAATACTTCGTATTCTCTCTCACTCGCAGATCTTAGCTGTGTGTGTGTGTGTGTGTGTGTGTGTGTGTGTGTGTGTGTGTTACCTAGCTAGAAAGGGGCAAAAGGAAGCAAGGGTTGCTGAGGTAGGTGGGAACATATGCTATCAAGCCCATGAGACTTAAAAGTGGCTATGAGGGCCCTGAGATGAAGATGTACAAAGATGGGCAGAGCATGTGAGGGAGAGGGGAAGAAAAGCCAAATCAATTTATATTTGGCTGAAATGCCGTAATGATACCCAAGACTTTTTATGTGGATAAAAAAAGTTAAAGTCAGCCTGATGAACTACTCAGGTAAAGGAGCGTGCAGCCAAGTGTGATGGCCTGGGGTTTGTTCCTGGAGCACGATGGCAAAGAGCAAGAATTGGTTGCCAAGTCATCCTCCCCCCCCCTCACACACACACACACACACACACACACACACACAAATGTTAAAAAACATTTTAAATCTAAGGGTTTTTTAAGTGAAGATTGTAGAGATTTGCAGGATTTAAAGATGTAGGAGAATAAAGCCATCAACACATTAAAAGATTAAAGGTCCACAGAGGTGATGATTCCTCCTGGGGTTTTCCTGGCTGTTCCCAAAGGTTCTAGCAGAGTCTTCTGGATGCTAGGACAAGCCCTTGAAGTGATCACTGGGACCCCAGTGCATCTGCTTCCTTTCTTGCCCTTCCCAGCCACAGTGACATAAGTAACTTCTCACCATGGTATGTGCCTGCCACAGGTCCCAGAGCCACATGACCCACTGACCAAGAATGGAAATCTCGGAATCGAGTCCAATTAACCCTTTTTAAAGTTCATTATCTCAAATATTTTGCTACAATAATGGGAATAGCAGTAGTTACCAGTATTTACTGTGATATGGGAAGTTCATCTGTCTGTCCTTCCTGCCTTCCTGTCTTCCTTCCTTCCTTCCTTCCTTCTTTCCTTCCTTCCTTCTTTTCTCTGTCCCTTCTTCCTCCCTTCTTCCTTTCTTTTTTTCCCCCTGAAACAGGGTTTTTCTGGCTAGCTCTGACTGTCCTGAAGCTTGCTCTATAGACCTGGCTCTATAGACCTTGAACTCAGAGAGGTACCTGCCTCTTCCTCCCAAGTACTGGGATTAAAAGTGGCCACCATGGCCTGTCTTGGGAAGCACTTTCAATAACAGCATTCTATTTACTCTCTGAATTTATTTTACAATCAGTCATGTGTTAAGCACTTTCTGGTTCACAAATTAGTTACATGCACACCACCACCACCACCAGCAAACACCAACAAAAACAAAACCTATGGCCCAAACTCAAATCTGTTTGTTACAACCTGACTTTGTATAGCCCAGAATCTATAAATGGGTTCTACATATTAAAAGGTTTATTTTTTTGTTTGGAAGGGTGCATATATGTGTGCATGCATGTGTGTGTGCATGCATTCATGTGTGTGTGTGTGTGTGAGTGTGTGAGTGTGTGTGAGAATGTGTGTATGTGCATGTATTCATGTTTGTGTGAGAGTGTGTGTGTATGTGCATTCATTCGTGTGTGTGTGTGTGTGTGTGTGTGTGAGTGTTTGTGAGTGTGTGTGTGTGCATGCATTCATGTGTGTGTATGTGTGTGTGAGTGTGTGTATGTGAGTGTGTGTGTGTGAGCTTGTGAGAGTGCATGATAGAATGGCATGTGTGGACTAGGGGAGAGATGTCAGTGACAACCAGCAGTGAGGGTAGCTGCAAAGGTGAACTTGGGAAGTAATGACTTGACCCCACATCTGTCACACACTTGCTTGTTGACTAGAATAGGCTCCCTAAACTTTTCTAAGGTAGCCATTTCTTTTCCACGGTGAGGAAATAGATGTTCAGCTCTCCTGTATTTATGAGCTCCTTAACTAATATGGGAGCCCCAAAATAAGAACATGTATGAGGTTTAAAATTCCTGAATGTTTTATTCTATTATTATTATTATTACCATTATTATCATGATCTCTAGTCAAATTTAAGAATAAACTTCTTTGAAAGGCCTGGAGATCCTTAGGTGCCCAGGGCCAGGCTGCAACAAATCGTGAGAACAGAGGACACACCTCCCAGATGGAAAACCAAGGTGTGTCATCCCTGTTTTAGGGAACAAACATAGAACTACCATTCATTTTAAGCAGAAAGGCATTTTCTGTTTTAGTATCCCAATACAAAAAGAGAAATAGATTCTTGTAGGACAGGCCAGTGGAAAGAGGGGCGAGGGTTCCATTTTAAAATGCTCATTGCGATGAAAAACTATAACGTCCAATGTGAGCCAATTCATTG
Organism: Micromys minutus; assembly: GCF_963924665.1. Classification (NCBI taxonomy): domain Eukaryota; kingdom Metazoa; phylum Chordata; class Mammalia; order Rodentia; family Muridae; genus Micromys; species Micromys minutus. Next base: position 6,645,490 of record NC_137978.1, read on the forward strand.
AGGCCTTACATTCATTTGTTGAGAATGTGGGACAGCGAAAACCCTCTGAGCCAATCGGGAGCGGCGGTATGTGAAGGTCAGCCCCTGCTGGGGAGGTGTGACTATCCGACTTTGTTAAAATGATGGTATTCGACAGAAGTTACATCTGAGGTCAAGTGACCGCAATAACAGGGACAAGAAGAGCTCTCAAATCATTCTCGGGGACGAAAATGACAGGGAGCTGACATCATATCTGAGGTGAGATGAAACTCAAATCCTTGGCAGCTGCACACTTCACCTGCTGATGGGCAGCCTGACCCCGAGAATCTCATAATCATATGGAGTCAAGAGGGGAGCAGAGCCTCCAGCAACACGGGGCTCTGCTCCTGCACGTGTGGGGAGTGACGCCTGGCCTCCTCTTCAGAGATGATGTTGTTAAAAGTTTCAATACACAGCTTGAACCCTTCCAAATCAATGTCTGATTAGAAAAATTGGATTCCACCTTCAGGCACGGGATCTCTCCCCTTATGTAATTTTTCTCCACTCTGGGGATTTCTTGGCTAGCGTTTTCTGCAATAAAATGTGTGTTTTATTTCAACGACTGTCTTGATGTGACTTAAAGGTTCCACCCAATTCCACTGAAGATGTAAGAATGGTCTCTAATCTGGGTCAATCGCTAATCTGGGTCAATCGTCTAGTCTCAAAACTACATTAGGAGCTCCAGGAGGTGGGCTGGACGGAAACTCATTAATTACAGCCCTACTTCCTCCAACTAGGGTATATGAGAGGGAGGTGGTCTTGCTGGTTGAATATATTAACCCATGATAAAAGACTTGAGACAAGGAAGCCCAAATTACATTTGAATGTAAAGCAAGTGTTAAAATTAAAAACCCAAAAGAGGAAATATTCTGTTTAGCCAGCTGTTACAAAACAATGCTCCTTCCTCTCCCTTGTACTTATTCTGATCTAGACTCAGTTGGTGTGATGGCCTGTATTTCCTTCTATTAACGTGCTCAAAGAGAGGCGTGTGCCTGTGTGTTTTCATGCAAAGAGAGAGGACAACGAGGTGTGGCCCATTTGCATAACCACAAACTGCTCTGCCTTCATTTAGGCACCCCAAAGCCAATAAATACAGTTGTCAGCAGGGGTGAGGGGGCATGAATCAGCATGTATTTAAATCACGGACAGCTGAGAAAGACTACATTAGCTCTGTTCCCGGACCTGTCAAGCCACTGAAGAGATTAAACATCTGACCCTCTTCATCCCCAACATTGTTCCACAAGAGACATTTCTGTCACTATTCCTGCCACTTGGCTTTCAAAGATGCCACAAAGCCTCGGGCGACCTCTGCTACATTTCAGTGTTGTTTATTGATTTCTGACCTGGTGCTTAATAGTTTTCCCAGTCCCCTGAATGGCTTTTGTAAGCAATGGGGTTTGTGCATCTCTCCGATCAATACCTTTTATATTTACAATAAAATTGAAACTGCTTCTGCTGGGGGCACAGCCCAGCATTTGTCATCCTTCAGAGAGGGAAAACTATGTCATTATCTGAATTAAAACATTTATTTCTGATTAAGAGAGTGTCCTATCTCATTAATTTTTCCCTTTCCAATAGAACAGGAATAGAACCCTATTGATTTTTGCACTTTTACACATCTCCACTGCTGGGGAGATAATTGAGAAGTTAGCCAGAATAAATGAAGTTTCAAGTCTAGTGGGCCAGCCAATACCTTCCAAATTCAAGGTGTTTTTATGAAGCTGGATTTTAATTTGTTGGCAAGCTGAAGCACGGGGACTTACTCAGCTCAGTAAATTGGATTAAGGGCAGAATCGGCCCGCAGCATGTCTCAAGGAACACTGCGGGTCTGGTTCCCCGTGGACAGCACAGCCTTCCTTTGGATTTATGCTAAGACAGCTTTCAAATTGCCCTCTTCGAACTCTTACTTGCTTCAGGAAGTGTAGATCACTGACCCAAAAGCCTATTAACTTGTGTTTCCCTTCCTCAGGCCCGTCACCTTAAAAACAACGAGATCTAATCACAGTTTGAACTAGACCTTCAGATTGTCGGCACCAATTGATTACATTTTATTAGAATAATGGGACCCAATCCAAGCTTCATTAACAGGAATTCCCTCTGCTCGGAACCCTTTATTCCAGAGACCTTTCTATTCCAGGCCCTTATGGCACACACAGGGAATACTACTCACTCTGATATTTTTTTCATTAGGAATTAACAGTCGTTTGTCCTAATTCCATCTGCAAAGCCCCAAGACCTGTCTGCTACAAGAAAGTCTCCAAAACGCACAGCCTCCGGGCCAGGAGGCCACAGGGCTGCAGATGAATGGAGCCCCAGCCACCTTTGGTAATGTCTTAATTTGTTGCCTTCTCTGTAATTTATTTACCACTGGCCACTGCTTTTAACATTCACGTTTATGTGCAGGTGTCTCCGGCCCCTTTAGGAAAAACAGCCTTCATCCTCTCACTGAAGGATGCTGTGGAAGGTGTTCTGGTCATAGCTCAAGAGCCTTTCAGGGAAGAAATCTACAAACCGCCTTCCCTGGTGACCTGAAGTAGTGGTCAGCAGAGGGAAGAGTTGGTCCAGAACTGGAGACGTCCATTCATGCCTCAAGTTGAGGTCAAGGTGAAGATCATAGCCCCTCTGAGAAGTAAGGGAAGGACTGAAAATTAAGGAAATGAGAGACTTCAGACTGGATTTATGTGACTCTAGGGCAGCCTGTGTCAGGAAGACATGCTCATGCATGTGAGTGTGGCTGCGTGCGTGTGTATGTGAGTCTACACATATGTGAGTGGTGTGCAAGTATGTCTGTGTGCATGTATATGCATGTGTGTGTACTTGCAAACAAAAAGAAAAATGGTCACTTCAGAAGTCCTAGTTACTAAAAAAAAGAAAGAAAGAAAGAAATGAACACAGCCGATTAAAAATGCTGTGAAAGTAAAGGACTTAATTTCCTACTGCATTTTAATTCATGGTCCAAAGTACCAAAGTATGCAAAGGTTGAATACATTCATCACAAACAGTTCTGTTTTCTCTCCTTATACCAATGAGGAATTGCAGGATTACCAATGACCTTCCTCCCAATGAAGCTCTGTAATTATGGTCATTTATTATACAACCGAGATGAATGGGTGGGATTTACATGGAATAAAAATATTATTTAACTGCTGTGTTATTGATGTGTGAAGTGTAATTTTAATTTATTTAAATGCTATAAATATATTGGTAATGTATTCTTTTCAAATTAACCTCCTGAACCACAACTGGGAAAGGTTCAATTAATATTGTACTAAAATATATTTTTTTCATGTTGTATAAGCTGTGTGTGGCTGAAAACGCACATCACTATGCTAGCTGGCACATTCGACCAGGGTGCTTTACCATTCGTGATTTCAGGTTAAAACTGAGTGTCTTTTGGAATCATTAAAAATATATATCTTCCCTTAAAGGAAGGATCCTTATTAAAGTTTAGAATTCTTTTTAATATAAATTACAAATGTAATGATTGGAGTAAAAGTCTATCTAAATTCATCAGACATATCGCGATATTTTTAATATTTGTTATAGCTCCGTCGGGATGATAAAATGGAACCAGTCTGTAAGCCAACAACACGCTCTAACTTACTTAGCATTGGGTGATCTCGATAAGCCTGCCTGCTGACTCTCTCGGTCCCGGAAGCATCGGGAAGTCCACAGGCAGAGACAGAGCCGCGTGTTTTATTTGGGTTCACCTCCTCTGTGCTCTGCCTGCTGCCCCAGGCTGTCATTGTTCCACACTCATCGACAGAAGAGTTATAGTTTGCAAAAACCTATCAGGTAGGCTGGACACTAGATAATTGAGGTGGTGATCAGCCCCAGAGAAGGACAATTGGTAATGATGGTGTCAGAGGCTGCACCTAACAAGATCCGTACCCCCTGTCTCCTTTAGCCTTCCCTTGCAAGGACGGAATATGGAATAACATGGACGTGTCTGGTGTGCACCTCGAGCAGGCTGGCGGTGCATAATACTTCTTGTGAACATGATAGCATGGGGGTGTCTTCTGACATCAAGGCAGGTTATTACATAGAAGTGTGCACTATTGAGGGGTGATCTTGACCCGCAATACATTTTTATTGAAGTCAAAATGTTTGACACTGCTGAACAGACCCACATAGGCGAGGGGAAAGGCTTTACCACGGGCATTTCTTCTTCCAAACAGGAAATTTCAATGTATTCATTTCTAAATCACTTCTGGTGATCGATACTAGATGAATGTTATGTGTGCTCTGAAACATTTGAAAACAAGGTGGTTGGCCAAATCTTTGTAAGAACTTGCTGAGTAAAAAATAAATTTTGAAATTGCATTTCTAAATGGTGATTTTTAAATTCCCCTGTGCTCTAACTTGATTTGGCAGAGATTTTCCTGAGAGGTCTCCTTTTTATTAAATGCTGGGACTCATCAGGGGGAGGGGATTTTAGTGTCTGCATGAAAGTCTGTAAAGCAGACCGGGGTGCCTTCTAGACCCAAGCAGATAGCTATCCGGCCTCTGTTCTCTTCACATGCTGCTGGTCTGCCCCTGCCTTTTTTTGAACCCTGACAGACATCTCCCATCTCTCTCCCATCCCCTATTTTCCCAAGAATTTTCAAGTCTAAAATACTGCATATGATCACACCCTAATTGCAGCCCACTGACAATGGACTCAAACTAGAAAGAATGAAGACAGCTCTGGTTCTGCATGGCTATTAAACACCCTATAGTCTATATAAAAATATGCCAAGTTGAGGCTTAACAGTAATAAAATAGTACGGGTATTGCCTTCCATCCTGGCTGAATGAGCAATGCCCCCTGATTGGGTAATTGACAAATTGCACACTGTAACACACTCCGGAATAGCCCTGCGCTTTCATTATGTTGAACAATAGGTTAACTAGATAACTGTGCGCTTGGCAAGATTACTTCCCACTGACTCCAAGCGCCTCTTTTTCTCCAAGCTATTCCCCATGCTATTCCTACACTCCCTCCCCAGCAGCCCACTTCCAACGCCAGTTACAAGCTTGGTGGTGCTTTTTTATCCCCCCCCCCAGGGTCAATTGCCTTTGGGAGGGATCTGATATAGATTAACAGGAAAATATACTGCCTGACTCACAGCCTACAGAGGCCTTCAGATGCTCGCCCACTCCACTGAGACGGACGCTACTCTATCACCATCCTGTCTGCAATTAGTGAGTGATTCTCTTCAGAAACTTATGTCTTTTTGAGAAAAATACAGACAAAAGATTTATCTTTAAAGTATACCACATAATTTTTCTTTTTCTTATTTATTTGTTTGTTTGTTTGTTTGTTTATTAGAGGTTAGCACACACTGGCTGGTGGGCTTAGGCGTTTAAAGTCAAAGTAAGATTTTCTGATTTTCCAACATCTGTTTTCTGCTTCTCCTCCTCATGAATCAACAGGACGAGTGGTCCCTTAAACAAAGCTCCCAGGCCTTGTTGCCACTCCCTGTATGGGAGGTGAGGCCAGCTCACTTAACACTGGACATCCATAGATTATAACAAAATGATAGATATAAGTATTGTCATTTGAATTGCACTGAGTTATACCGACATGGTTTTCTGTCCCACAAGCCACTCCCTACATGCACATAACTCAACCCCTAAGTGACAATAATACTATCTATGAAATTTATATTCATGATTATAAATTAATTCTTTCTTTGTTCCAGACCACCAGCAGCATGGACTTGTAATTTCCAAACAGCATTTATGGCATTAACTTGGGGATGCGATCCATCACACCTGGTGACAGACGTGGAAGACGGTCGCCCGCCGCTGGCACAAGCGGCGCTTAGGTCAGGGAGGAAAGAGAGTTACACAGAGAAGTGGAGGTGAGTGGCCCCTGCAGTCGGCCTCAGGGACAGACAAGATACCGCACAAATTCTGGAATTTTAAGCCAGAAAAATTCCTTTACCAGCCGCTTTTGCAGAGCAGCTTTTTGGTCCTGTTAATGAACCCCACTACAGTCTGAGCCCTTAGTATTTCCTGCCTATAACCTGCCAAGGCATATCTGATGTTGCACATTGTACAGATTAAAAAGACACTGGCAGCGGGAGGAGGGTGGTGCTGGAAAGATGGCTCAGTGGGTAAGAGAACTTGCTGCCCTTCTAGAGGACCCAGATTCAATTCTCAGCACTCACACGGTGGTGAACATCTGTGACTCCTGTCTCACTGGATCTGACGCCCTCTTCTGGCCTTTATGGGTACTGCAGGCAAATAGTACACAGATGTAGGCAAAATAATAAAGTTAGTTTTGGGGGGACTTTTTTTTTCTTTTCTTTTTTCTTTACTTTTTTTAAAGACAGAAAAACAAAGAGATGGAAATGCTTGCTGAATCTTTGGAATTAATGGTCTGAACCCACATCCATCTAACTTTGCAGAGAACAGTAGACTGATTTTCACCAACTCCATCAGCAAAACTCACTTTGATTTGTTTCTAAGGATATATAATGATTGGAATTAGGTAGGGCTAGTCGGACAGGTGGAAAATCACCTTAAAAGTGTGGCACTTACCGGCTTAGGTCCCAAGGCCAAACCCACACAAGTCCCAATTCAGAGGGCGTCAAGTTCTTAGAAGGTCACTTCACCTCAGAGGAGATGAGCTCTAGAGTGGGGACATGGTTAAGAGCCAGGAATAAACGGTAGACGTTGAGCCTAAATGTGGTACTGATACGCATGCTCACACAGATGTGTGTACAAAATATACGTCCCCTCTTCACATAGATGAAGCTGTGGCCACTTGAGCATTCTGTATTTGGCTTGAACACCGGACATTGGTGGAACCCTATCATGGATAGGCAGACAGGGGAGAGGGGAAAGGGAGAGGTGTCTTGTGAGAGGCAGCTCTCCCGTGCACAGAGGTCTTCCCTCTCCTCTCTGCCAGCCAGTCCACTTAAACCAAACCCCAACACCTGGCCAGCTGTCTTCAGGCTGTCAAGTATAAGCCATGGGTTTTGAGATGAAAGGCTACGTGGTTCTTTGGGGAAGAACAAGGGTTGAAGAAACAGGAATGTCTAGTCTCAGGAGATGCAAACACCTAACTCAGTCCTGAGAAAGCTCCGCTCAGCTTCCTCCCACGAGCTCAGTGTTTGCGATGTGGGTGGGATCCAGGTTCACATCCAGCCTTCATGGCCATTACCTTGCAGATGCTGTTTGGTTACTTCATGCTTTCCTGGAGTCCATATTACGTACCTATAGACTGCATTCACATGACCACACTGAGCCTTCAAGGAGGATTTCTGGATGTTTCCCCACCAAAGGGGCTGATGCTCAGACTACAAGACCTGTTCCCGTCTGATGGCCTGAGCTTACTGGAGCCCGAGTATGAGAAAACAGCTGGGAGATTGTGCATTCTGGGACCAACTGTCTGGACTTGAATTCTAGTTCTGTCCTCACTAGCCGTGTGTGCCCAGATCATGTTTGTGCCGAAACGTCCCTTCTTTACCTGAAAAGTGTGCCTATCTCATACAGTTGTGGTGAGAATTAACTCTACACATTTACCTTTGTGAAGCACTTAGAATAAGCGAGGGACGTAGTAAGTGCTCAGTAAACAAGGGCAGCACCATGGTGTCTGGCAGCCTGAGAGCTACAGCCATGTCATCTACCTGCTATCCAAACGCTCCACCCTCCTCCCCACCACCATCCAAACGCTCCACCCTCCTCCCCTGCCCTGCACATCCCAAAGACGGGCTCTTACTCTACTCCTACCACGCCCACCTCCCTCGGGACTGGACTTAGAGCCTTTCCCTTTGTCCTCAGATTTCTGCCACATTTACCCATATGTTTATGCATTTTATCATACATGCCATATATAGTATCATGTGCGATGTGTATACAGCCTTCTACATAATGATCCTATGTAAACACAATGTCACCTACTTATAGACATGCCTCTGGTTACGTCCTACATGGGGTCCTCCATTTCCTCTCTAGGCCACAGGTCCTAACTCGGTGGGTGTGTCAGTAAGTGAGGTAGGTTTGTAGGCTTCTATCCACAAAGACACATAAAATTTGAAGCCTGACTGCTGGCCCTCCCTGTCCAGCCGAAGAGTGTTCCCTTTCATTCTTCTCTAGAATGCTTAGTTCTTTGCCGGGGAGACCTTGCGGTAGCCTCACTCTCCATGCATTTGCCCAGCCCTGCTCCAGGTCCTCAGCAGGCCTCACACCCAACGACAAACCAATTCTCTTCCCTGCCTGCCTTTCCTGGATCCTGCTTTTCTTCTTGGTGCTTCTTCACCTTCTTCCAGTAAGAAAGGTTTTCGATGGAAGTTTGTCGTTCTACCACTTAATACACTTCACAGCCTTGTCGGCCATGATTGAGTGGCCTCACGTCACAAACTCTCACCTCAGCTTCTCTTTCTGGATCATCCACTATGCTTAGGAGATCTTTATCCATGTACATACACACACACACACACACACACACACACACACACACACATACTCATACACACACACTCACACACACACTCACACACACACTCACACACACACACACACACACACACACACACACACAAGCGTACTTGCATTTTCACCTGGTCTGCCAGCGAGTGGCCATACCCTTTATGATCAAAAGTAGGATGCATCTGAGGATGAAAGCCTGTTCTGTCATTAATCTGACAACAGCTGTCAACCACTCCTCCCAGGAGAGCCTTTGTCCCAGAGGAGCCTCCGTCCCAGGAGAGCCTCCACTAGCAGGCTGCCCTTTGCCCCTTTGTTCTCTCCCCTCCTGTCCTTCAGTGTCCACAACTGTTCTTGCCCTCTTCTCATCCATTTTCAAGGCCCAACTCTTGACTTCAGGGTCACCCATGTCCCCTCTACACCCTGGCTTCCCTCCCTGCCTTTTACACCTCAGGTCCCTGTCCCCCGACTCCATGGTGGTCTCAGACTCCCACACGGGGCTCTTTTCCTCCATCTTGGCCCCTGGACTGTGTCTCAGCTGCACCTGTGTGTTTGTTTCTGAGTCTCTGCCAAATAATCTTAGCCTCAGGGCCATATGTGTCCCTACTGACCTCTGAGCGAGGCTCTGCATGTAGAACGGGCTCAGGAATGCTCAACCAGCATTCGTAACATGCTTTGGCCCAACCAGTCAGCTGGCAAGTGTAATTGAACTCCAACTGTGGCAAGCTCTGTATAGGACCGGAAATACTGAGTGGGCCGTGGGAAACAGACACAACGGGGAATGACCCAGGGAACGTCACAGGAGACCGACACACGGAAGGTGTTAGGATGCAGGCACAGGAAGGAAAGAGACCCACCAGAGGCTCTAGATGCTGAAAAAGAGCAAAGGCAGAGGCACAGTGCAGGCCGGGCGTGGTGAAGAAGCCAATGAGTGATTGGCACGTGTTGAGTGGGGCTGGAAATTCAGGGCACAGGGAGAAGGCAGGCTTCAGTCATGGCCCCCCTTCACACCCTCCTTTCTATTAGGCCCTCTCTCAATCTTTCCGTTAAACGAAGCTTTACTTTCTGGTGCCCACTGCACCCCGTCTCACCACCCTTGAATGAACCAACCACCCTTCAATCCAGGAGTGGCCTCCTGACACTTCTGCAATGTGGAACTTCTGATCTTTGGGAGTCATGGTCATTGAAAGCAGACCACTGAATTCCAGAGCTAGTTCCTCTCCAGGGTTATCTGCCCTGAGCCCATGCACAGCTACAGAGGCTGCGGTAAGGGCGTGGGAACCATCTGCCACTGCCAGAGAGAGGATGGTCTCTTCCATGGCTATTTGGGGACAGAAGTGACAGGCACTGGGGCTGGCTGGCTGTCCATTTAGAGGGAATTAGAGGGCAAAGTAACATGAAGACTGGACCCACAACCCCTGCTGCTGGTGCCCTGAGACCCCCCCCCCCAGACCGCTTCCAGCAGAGATGGATGATGTCACAGGGCAAAAGAACCACCTACATGCAACACAAGAGGTCACAGAGGGCAGGACCTGCAAACTATTCCTTCTTCAATCCACTGAGGTGGCTCTTTTGCCTCAAAATCTGTGCTCTGGACCAGGTCTAGCCAGCAGTGTGACATCAGACTCTGGTTGTCCTTGGCATTCTTGATGTCTGCTGGCCTTGCTGCTGGGGTGAACCAAGCCTTTCACTAGGAAAACAACCGTCCAAATGGGCTTCTCCTGTGAGAGCCACTCTCTAGAGAACCTGTATCAGCTCTCAGAGCATGAAGCATGGACCTTGACACCCTGCTGGGGCCGTTGACAGCTCCTCCCCCCTTTAAAGTTTTGTTTTTCATTGAAACATTTTAATTACCTTTCATTGAAATAGTCTAATTCAAATATTTATGATATTTCGACATATATACTCATGCCTAACACCAAGTCAGAGAACTGAGCATTTTGATCACTTCAAATGTTTACATCTTCTCTATACGGAGAGCATCCAAAGTCCTCTGTTCTTGGTACTCTGAAATATGTCATAAATTCCTCTGCTGCCACCCTGTCGCTGTGGGATAGGACCCCTCCCTCCCTCAGCTGTCGGGTGCACATGCTCCTCACGACGGTCCAGGGCCTGAGAACGGGGCAAGTCTGCCTGGTTGTGCCTCCTCCCCAGTGAGTGGGGGGAAACACTGTGGGTGACTGGTGTCAGAAGGGAACCCCACCTTTGGTAGAATGTGTCCCTGGGTCTCCTCAGCCACCACAGGTATCCCCAACTCATTTCTGTCTAATGTGACAGATGGAAGTCACTATGAAGGAAGGTGGGGGTACTTCTATTCCCATGGGTGGTGGAGCGGGGGTAATTCCTCTCCTCGGTGGCATCATGGGACTCAGAGGAGTGAATATAAGCCAAGCTTTCTGGAAGCCCAAGGAGTATAGAGAACAGAATGATCACGTGGGAGGGGGTCAGGGCATTGGGAACGCTCGTGCAAACACAGCTTCTGTCTTAGCTCAAACTTAATTCTCAGTCAGTGTGAGACTGGTGAGTTCACACCCCTCCCAGATCCTGGTGATTCTCTGACAAAGAGAGCCAGAAAGAGGAGAGGAGAGAGAGCAAGCATGGGGAGTGGGGACAGTGGGGAGGAAATGAGACCGCCCTGGCCTAGGCTGGTGGCTGTGTGAGGTGGCAGGGGTGGGAGGAAAGGGCATTCTAAGGAGGGACCTGGAAACCCTTTCTAGGCTCCCCCCAAGACTTTCTCTGTTTTCGTGCATTGGGGTTTCAAGTGCAAGGTCGCCTGAAGGCAAATTCTACAATTAGAATGCGAAGCTGGTCACAGCACTGAGGAGCTCCCAGGAGGAGGGTGATTTTAGTGAAACCTCGGTCATCCCAGGCCCCCGGGGAAGGAGCCACTCTTTAGAGCCCATTTTCTGGATCACATTAAAACTTTATAAAGTTGGAGCGGATGTTCACGGAACAAATGTTCAGCACTGAGGATGGAAACTAGAGCAGCACCCAAGGCTGGACCGCAGATCCGCACCGCCTCAGAGCCGGTCCTAAATGCACATGGCTTGTAACGGATAAATCTTGCATTTTTTATTATTAGAGAAGGGATGGATTCTGATTTCATGTGAAATTTTGTCTTAATTCATTAAAGCAGTCGCTTTTCCTTGGGGGGGGGGAACTTTGTTAAATATAAATTGCTTTGTGGGAAATATGTTTCTTTCTTTTCTGTCTTTTAAAAAAGCAAGAGTATGGAACATAATTAAACTGTTATTTGAAAACCGAGTCTTCTGTTAGATTCTGTATGGCCATCCCAAAGGACATGTGGCTGCCAAAGGTTAGCCAGGCCGAGCATGCTGGGTAGGCAGAGCCAGCCGAGCATGCTGGGTAGGCAGAGCCAGCCGAGCATGCTGGGTAGGCAGAGCCAGCCGAGCATGCTGGGTAGGCAGAGCCAGCCGAGCATGCTGGGTAGGCAGAGCCGGTTCGTTCTGCTGCGCCTGTCAGCTGTGCAGGGAACCAGGTCGATGTGGTGAAAACGGGGTGAGTCAGAAGTGAGCCCCAGACCCTGCCAACTGAGAGCCATCGACCCATGTTCTACTTCCGGACAGAAAGGGGTTAAAGCAGCCTCTAGAAAGGGATCTGAGCCCTGCTAACTGCATAAGCAAAGAGTCTGTCAACCTAGAAATTACGAATGGTGACCACAGAGGACAGTGAGCCCAGAGCCACTTTCTCCATGTGAGGAAACCCAGAAGCCGGAATTTTCTGTAAAATTCTAGATTTTGAAATGTGTACAACATGGAAGGGCTGGGCTCTCGCGTTTCCTCCCATTCCCTCTTCCTGTGTAGGAGGTCTCCTGGCTGGCAGAGGCTAGAGTGAGAATCAGCCCATCTCCCGTTTCCTTGAGGTTAGGGTAACGTACACAAATGGCGTTGCACGATTTGAATTTCGAGGGTTGGAAGTTGAGTGGAGCAGAGGCAGTCAATCTTCGGCGGGGTGTGAGCTGTGCACTGTGGGAATGCGGCCCGGTGGAATCCATTCGCTGGTGCTGGAGGCTCTCACAGAGAAGCAGCTGCCTGGGCAGGCAGGCTTCAGGCCACCAACTCAGAAAGAAGAAAGAGCAGAAGGGCCTTGGGTACACTGTTCCTCTTCAGAGTCCCTTCTGCCCCAGAGAGGAGCCGAGCCTCTGGCCTCTGGCCGGACACAGTCTCCAGTTTTCTCCCACACACGACCAGGCTCACATTACTTTGTTTCCCAAAGAAGGTTCTTCGGTGGGGTCCTGCCGGGCCTGTTGGCTCACAGGCCCTCTGTGGCTTCCCTTCATCTCCCTCAGCCTGTTCCAGACTGAGCAGCTGGGGACTTCTATCCAAGGGTCATGTTTCCAACACGGTTTCTCTCAAACTGACCACACCGAATTGTGTTCCCCATGTGGTGTGTGACTGAAGGAGACATAGTGGCATTTGATCAAGCAAGTATCATGACCACATCACTATGAAATAATAAGCTGCTATTTATTGTGGAACTACTAAGTGCTGGAGAGACTCAAGGAAGAGTGTTCCCATATTATAGACTCAGTAACTGAGGCTCTTAAGACTTAGTAACTACCCCAGATTTCCACTGAGAGCAGTGAGTGACCGAGAGGTGACAATGCCTACACACAGACTCCTCGGCGAGCCTGCCCATCGGTGGCTTAGATGGCAGTATCCGGCCTCCTAGTGGTCAGACTCAGCTCACTGTAGGGTAGGGATGGCCTCTCCCCTCTGCTGCCACACCAGAGGCCTGACAGCTGGGACACTCTGGAGCACTGAGGCCTGGGAGCAAGTGAAAGCATCTGGTTCCTATTCTCAGACCTTGTCACCTCTCACCCATGGGGTGGTATGACAGCCTGGGGCACACAACCTTCTCAGTGCTGATCAGATGGAAGGAACACAGTACTCATTGACTGCTGTCTGGTCAGGGACACCTATGGCCCCCGCCCTATATGGCCTCTCCTCCCCCAGGTGGTGACTAACCAGTATTCTTTATTATTCAGCCCTATGGAGAGAAGAGTGGCCCCGGGGACAATGTAGGGATTTATCCAGCTTGTTACCTGGAACCATTGCCTTTAATTTAGTAAGTTGACAGACCCCTTTCCATCTCCCCACCAAATGGCAATTGTTTATTGAAACTTGCAGACGAACACACACCAAAATACATGTGCTGACCCATTACTCTTTCAGGCCTAGACACCTGGCCCCCTTCTTCTAAGGGTGCACAGAGCCCATGCTTGTCACACCAATTAGCTACACAAAGGTTTGTCTCTCCCTTGCCTGCGCGCACGCATCCCCCACTCCAAGCATGTGTGCTGCCAATCAGACATACAAGGCTCAACAGGGGCTCTTCCAGCCCCAGTGGTTTTGAGTGGCAGGGACACTCCCTGCTGGGAATGAGGAGTCCTTGTGTGGGCCTTCCACCAGCTATCGTTTTAAAAGTGAAACCACCAACCCTGACTGCTCCACTCTCTGCCATGAATTTCAAGTCCTTTCTCAGCCCAACACATATGTTGCTTAAACTTAGCAAAGAAATTATTTTGACTTCTTTTTTTAGATTTTTTTTTAATTTAAAATTAGTCTTTATATTGTCTACAGAGTGAGTTCCAGGACAGCCAAGAAAGGCTACAGAGAGAAACTCTGTCTCAAAAAAAAAAACAACAAAGAATTTTCATCTAAGATACTTTAAAATGCACATTCCTTCCACCTTGCTGGCTTCCGCCCAGGAGACCCCATATGCATTGTCCTTCTGGGGATGTTCCCCTACATCCCTTCCTGCCTTGTGGTCCACCTGCTTATTGAGAAAAGCCAAATGACTCATTATGTCTGATGCCCTCGTCTACACACGAAATTAAGAGATAACGGATAAACGATGGCATAAGTAACTTGTGGTTTAGCAGGGTCAGTGGTGCACAGGTAAAGACCAAACCATCCTGCCGTTCAAATAGTCCATGAGACTAGATTGACAACGAGGCTAGAGTGACCCTTCCTAAAAACTGGAATTCGAATAACGTTATCAAGAACTGTGGGGGAACCGTCTGTGCCTAAGGGACCTCAAGTAAGCACAGGCTTAAGTGAGACTAAGGAAATTTAATTATGGGTATGAACATTTATACTAAATGGTTTCTCCGGGAAGCCGATGGGAAATTACAGCTAACAAGAGCAACAGAATAAGGCCTGTTGTTGAGGGTTATTAGCCTAATCACATAATCCAATTTCACCTTCAACCACAGTTGTGCCATTTGTCCGTGTCAAAATAAAGCCATTGTTAAATCTTAATGAAATCAGAAGTGGAGGGGTGATGACATCGTCTTTCTTTAAAATGGGTTTCTAACCTAACTTTTCTCCTAGTTCCAGAACCAGTTCAAAGACAAAAAGAAAGGGCGGGACAGGGAAGGCAAGTCACAGACATTTTTCTTCACAAACGTCACGATAAAAAAGGGAAGTGAACAAATTGGTTTTACTCTCGAAATCTGGCGAGGCAAACCTGTTCCAAGGCTGAGGTGTTTCTCGCCAGCTTTAAACCCAAGGTGCATTTTTATAGCCAAGAACTGGGGCCCTGAAACCGAGTAAAGGAAACGCTGACCCAGCCTTCACTCAGCAACCAGGATGGTACTGCTGTAATTTATGGAGAACGCATTTTGGTTTTGTCAGGTTTTTAAACAGAAAGTGTTATAAATTTGAAAAAGGACTTTTCTGCTAAGTCTTCTCACAGGGGTAGCGTGTTAGAGTCACCCACTCGTCCTCTGTGCCGCTCGTGCCTGGAGAGGCATTGTAATAACAGTTCATCCCAATGGTAAAAGAGGATGCCAATTCCACATTTGTTCTGAAAACAGCCTTCATTGCTGGAGAGGACCATAGTCATTGTCAGCATGGTGGTGGCCAGCTACAAGACACTGGCAAAGGCACCCACCCATCTTTGAGCAGGGTCCTCGTCCTGCCTTTCTTTGATGGCATCAGGTGACATGACAGTTACTGTGAGCGGGCAATGGGAATGGAATGCTACCCTCTAGAACCTCAGCTTTCATAGAAAGGGGTTTATTTTTACGACTGTTATTTGTGTGTATATGTGTGTGCACATGAATGCCTTTGTCATTCTTAAGTAGAAGCCTGGGGCTTTGAACTCTGAGAACCACGATGTAGGGATGGCAGATTCTGGTAGGAACAAGGCCAGGGCTCAATTGGTCAGTTAGGGGAGACTGAAGAAGGGTGGAGGGAGAAGGGGCAGAACACCATGACAGACTTCCCTCAGTATGACAGGAACTGTGATGTGTCCATGACAGCATTAAAAAAGGTGACCACAGAAGCCATGACACTAGCTAATGTCCACGGTATGCTCACTGGGCTGTGCGCCCTTGATTTCACTCTAGTGTTAGATGAGGAACTGAGCCTTCAGCACGGGGCAGTTTGCCAAGGTAAGCATCATTTCCAGAACAGCTTGACTCCATGACATGCCTTGGGTTAGTTATCAACAGTTCTGCCTGTGCCCACTTAAGAGCCCAGTTACCATGGCCATGCAGGGTCACAGGGCCAGCTCACAATAGAATAAAGATGTGGACTCCTACAGTTTGATGTCAAAGTCTGTTTTCTTAGCCATTGTGTTACAACAAAACTTTGGGGGAATAAAATAGTGAGCAAAATTAAATGTGTCTATCAAAGTAATTGCATTAATATTATTAGGCTGTAGGATACAGGAGTAATTAGATACAGATGAGAGAAATATCAAAGATTCTAAAAAGAATTTTTTCTACTTTTTCTATAGAATGTTTCCTAATTTTTCTTCAATTATTATGACTTTTCTAATGAAAATAACATTTATTTTGCATTTTAATATAGACTACATCCATGTAGTATTGATATCATAGACACTATCAGAAAGCCAAATGAAGCCAGAAAAACAGGAAGAAGGAAGAGAAGGAAGAAATGCTTAGGGAAAGAGCCGTGAAACCAGAGACAGGAATTTATGACTACCTTAACTAACCTGTCATTTCTCTGAGCAAAAAAGGCCCGTGTCCTTGAAACCTAAGGGGTCAAATCTGAGTGAGGATCACCAGAAAAGTTCCAATCATAAAAGACATTTTATAGGGTTGAGGGGGACTTTAACGTAGACTGGAACTCCAATGATAGGAAATTCCTGTTCTCAAGCACTAAGAGCCTAGGCTGTGCTGATCATGAGTGAGCTGTCTTTGAGGAGGGGTCCCTACCACAGAGGGTAAGGTAACTAAGTCAGTAACTGAGCTTGCTCTTACGTAAGAAAATGTGTAAAGAGAAAAGGTTGCCTGGAAGGCGCATACTTCATGACAGATGAAAGAAAAAGTTGTTACTACGAGGAAATGCACGTTACCATATTGTGAAGCAACTTCTCTTTCAATCTGCAACATTGCTAAATTAAACACGAGGAAGTTGGTAAAATTTGTACCAAACAAAAACTCTAAGGGAAAAAATGTCAGCTAACAGACAAAATCTCACTTACTAATAACACCACCTAATAAAAAATCTCACTTGGACAAGAGTGCCAAAGTCAATGTGGCATTCTCGGTTACCAGCCCAACCCTTCCATTACCCGGAGCAAACCACCATCTTTTAAATACACAGCTATCGAGTTATATATACATAAAGTAACTGCAACTCACGTAAAGAAGTAAACTATTCGAATCTGCATTCGCCTTTACTGGCTTTTCCACTTGTCATAAACAATTTGTCACCAGATATCTATCATCACACCAAGCATCATGGAAGACCTCTCACTCAATAATCCAACTGAAATCCAGGTGATCTATCCAGGGGCAGCAGTTCTCAAATGGACCATTTTATAACCTAGATACAGGTTAATCATCCTTAGCCTCCTTGGTGGGCCTCACCAGGCTGCTGCTTACTGATGACTTCCCAGCAACCTCCTGTTTTATGGTTAGTTAATTATTCTTTACTAACATTAATGTACTCTGAAACTGGGCCTATCAAACAATATGCTGAAAGAGATGTCAGTTTTCTTTTATTGTTGTTGAACTGTTTTTCCCACCCTTAAAAGAGTTTTCTTCAGAAGAACCCTGTTGAATATGTAAATTCTATGCATTTACTTTACCTAAAGCTTTTCCTGAGTGTCTAAGGGGATCAAAATGGGCCTCTGAAATATACATTTTTTTGCTATACAAGAAAATCTAAATAAATAAGGATATGGAGTTGAAAATTATTAAACCAAGAGTCTAATATGGGGAGAGTGTCCACACCCACTCTGCACACACATGCCTGCACACACGCCCACACACACACGGGCCTGCACACTTATGTGAAACTGTAAATCTACCTCTGAACTCCTAGGACAAATGCAGTCAGGGAAATAGAATTGATTCGTACATTCATATATCAAATATTTACTTTACAGCTTAGACAAAAGATGCTGAATTATGATTACAGAGCATGAGATTTTAAAAACATAACAAAATTGGGCCCCCCTCAGTTTTCCCATTTGACAGGTTTTAATAGTTAGAGATATAATTACAAATTATGGTCATTCTATAAAGGATTACTATTCCAAGATAGCAAATATTAGGACAGCTCAAGATCAAACTCTAGATGGGAGAGAACACACCAGGCTTGAGGCCCCCCTGACTTGCTTCTAATTCCCGTTCCCCTCTGTCTTCTCACTAGAACTCCAGTCTTTAAGAAAGGCCAATAAAACACTGCCCCGCCCCACCCTGTGAAGCCGGTGACCGCTGTGTGACTAAGTCCTGGCCAGTGTAAGTGGGCTGCCATGTTGTGTGGCTTTTGTAAAGTCAGCAGCCACAGCTGGGATGTGGCTCCTTTGTCCTCCGAAAATGGCTGAAGGTCCTCAGGACCCAGAGAGATCTGTAGGTAGTTGGTGTGTCTGAGAGGCAAAGGGAGAAAGGCTCCAAGTGCTCACCCCATTCGCCTTCCCCGTGAGGCTCAACCCATCCTTACTTATTCCCTCCTTCTGGCCCATGGCTTCCCACGGGCAAGCACCAGTCCCTGACACTATTAATGCTTATAGACAGCAGTCTAGCATGTCTGTCCTCTGAGAGTTCTGACCTACCAACTGACTCAGACTGAGGCATAGCACAAGCAAACTCAGATGGAGCTTGCAGGCTGATACAGGAACAGGAGGAAGGACTGTGGGCCCCTAAAGGAATAGGAATTCAAAGGAAATCCAGCAGAATCAACTAACATGGACCATTGGGGCTTCCAGAGTCTGGACCACCAACCAAAGAACATACATGGCTGGACCTAGGCCTCCCCCCACATATGTAGCAGAATTACAGCTCAGTCTTCATGTGGGTCCTGAACCACTGGAGTGGGGGCGATCCCAAAAGCTGTTACCTGTCTGTGGGATGTGTTCTTCTGGCTGGGCTGCCCTGTCTGGCCTCAGTGGGAGAGGATGCACCTGCCTCTCAGAGAGTTGAAGTGCCAGGTGAGGGAGACCCAGGGGGCTACCTACTCAGAGGAGAAGGGGAGAGGGAATGAGGGAAATAATTGTATGGGGGGTGACAGGGGAGGGGAGCAGTGAGATGTAAATGAAAAAGTTTAGATAGATAGATAGATAGATAGATAGATAGATAGATAGTAGATAGTAGATAGATAGATAGTAGATAATAGATAGATAGATAGATGATAAATAGATAGTAGATAGATAGATGATAGATAGATAGATAGATAGATAGATAGATAGATAGATGATAGATAGATAGATAGATAGTAGATAGATAGATAGATAGTAGATAGCTAGATAGATAGATGATAGATAGTAGATAGATAGATAGATGATAGATAGAGAGATAGATGATAGCTAGATAGATAGATAGATAGATAGATGATAGCTAGATAGATAGACAGATAGATAGATAGTAGATAGATAGATAGATGATAGATAGATAGATAGTAGATAGATAGATAGTAGATAGATAGATAGATAGATAGATGATAGATAGAGAGATAGTAGATAGATAGATAGATGATAGATAGATAGATGATAGATAGATAGATGATAGATAGAGAGATAGATAGATGATAGATAGAGAGATAGATGATAGATAGATAGATAGATGATAGATAGAGAGATAGATAGATGATAGATAGAGAGATAGATAGATGATAGATAGATAGATAGATAGATAGATGATAGATAGATAGATAGATAGATAGATAGATAGATAGATAGATAGATAAAACAAAAGACTCCAAATGGCATTCTAGGAAAAACAAACTAAACTCCATGCGTCAAACAGAGAGATTGTCTCTTATGTTTCATCCACAGCTCATTAAACTGTTGGATCATGGCCCCATGCTGAATAAGGGGAATCCCCACCCCAAAATTTGGCAACAGTAAAAGGTTTCTAAAGGTGTATGAAAAATAAGCTCTCAATAAATCTCAGGAGCTCCAGCAGCTGTAACCCTGTGGCATCATGTGACCTCACCAGTCTGTGTCCTATCAAGTGACTTCACTATGGCCTTTGCTCTGAGCCCACAAACCCTTCTCTCACATAAGGCTGACCAACAACGACTGAAACACTTTGACTCAAATATGCTGCTTCACAGTATGAGCAGCAGTGTTCTTACTGGGTAAAGATGTTTCCTACTCTTATCAAAGCATTATAGTTTAATCAAGACTACGGTTTTTAAAACTCTTACCACCATTCCTCAGCATATGAATGTCAAATCAGTATGTCTTCAGACAGCTTTTATGTTAGGATATTTAAAATTACTGAGGCTGGAGAGATGGCTCAGTGGTTAGAACACTGACTGCTCTTCCAGAGGTCCCGAGTTCAATTCCCAGAAACCACATGGTGGCTCACAACCATCTGTAATGAGATCTGATGCCCTCGTCTGGTGTGTCTGAAGACAGCTACAGTATATTCACATACATTGAATAAATAAATACATACATACATAAAATTACTGTTTGGTTACTGGTTTGAGTTTCTTTTTTAAAAACATGTTTAATTAATTTTGGCTTGAGATTCAGATAGCGGTTTCAACCTTTTGGAGATGGCCCCTTTGTACTCTGTGCTCACACAAAGTAGCAGTCTCGGAACTAACAACTATAAAACTAGAATATTGATCAATTCTGAACAGCATTAGAATTCCCATGCCCTGCAGAAACAAACTTTCAACCAAGGTTCCATTCTTTATTGAAAAGTAAACAAGCAGATCTAGCTTGTTCCAACACAAACTTGCATTCATCTTTAAGAAGTGGTATAAGTTTATATGTGGCAAAGAATTTTTAAAATAAACTTCTTTATGATTTATTATCAGCATGCTTTGAAGTATATGCATACTTCATAGCCCCTTTATCTAGGATCCCCTAAAAGCACACGGGGAAGGCAGGACAGGGTGGGAAATGTTTGAGAAGTCCTGCATTAGCTCCCTGTCCTTAAGGCCTGTCATTGTGACTGGCTGAATACAAACCCAGATCCAGGGCTAGGAAATTGGACCAGGCAACAAACAACCATCAAGCCATTTTTGCTGGTCACTGCTATGTCTGACTGTTGTGTCCCTCATGGTGCGCTGAAGAATTAAGAATTTAACCTGACCATGGTGTTCAGATATGGTCATCAGGGTGGGACCTTGGTGGCTGAATTTTGTAGCTTTACGAGGGAAAACAACAGAGAGATATACATCCTCATACATACTTCATCACTGCCTGTTCTGCTTCAGGACATTGCCAGCAAGAAGTCTATGACCCAGTGTGGCCCAGTAACTGTGGACTTCCAGAGCCATACGCTACTATAGACTTCTCTCCTTCATAAAGAATGAAGACTCGGGCATTCCATTATAGTAATAAAAACAAACTGACGTCACCACTGAAATAGTTCCTCAAATAAAATCCTGTCCGGAAAACATGAAAGCAGAGCTGTTCAAGTAGAAGCTACAGCCCATGTGTTCAAACCCTACCCTCCCTCCCTCCCTCCCTCCCTTCCTCCCTCCCTCCCTCTGCTCTTATGCCCAACCTCACAGCAGCCCTGTGGAAGATTCCAGGGATCTTGAGAATCTAGTTAAAAAAAAAAAAAAAAAAAAAAAACTATGGAATTATGGTAAATTGGGCCTCACAAGAAACACAAGTCGTTTTAGTATTGAGAACAGATTCATCTACGGTCTTCCTAGAGAGAAGTTTTAAAGCAACCTTAAGGCAAAGGACAAGTAGCAGGGGACGCAAGAGTGGTGCACAGTCACACAGCTGCTGTACTCTTGGGATCCGGCTTAATCCAGGAGCAACGGTTCTCAAACTGTGGTTGTGACCCCGCTAGGGATCACCTATCAGATATAACAGCAGCAAAATCATAGTTGTGAAGTTGCAATGAAATAACCACAACATGAGGAACTGTATTAAGGAGTCACAACATTAGGAAGAGTGAAAACCACTGTAGGAGAACTTGGCCCAAGCTGTGATAATTGGTTTTGTCTCACAGTGACACAGTCATTTGGGAAAAGGAATCTCAATTGAGAAAATGCTGTGTCTCACACATGGGCCTATGGACAAGCTTGTTGGGTATTTTTTGGATGGTGATTGATAAGGGAAGGCCCAGCTCACTCGAGTGGTACCATCTTTGGGCTGATGGCTCCAGATGCTATAAGAAAGCAGGTTGAGCAAGCCGTGAGGAGCAAGTCAGAAAGCAGCATTCCTCCACTTCTTCTGCATCAGTTTGTTGCAGTTTGAGTGTCTGCCCTGACTTCCCTCAGCAAGGGGGTGTGACTGAGAGGTGTAAGCTGAATAAACCTCTTTTTCCTAGGATGCTTTTGGTCCTGTAGAAACCCTACCAAGTGTAGTTGGGATTTCTACCGTACAGAAAACAGATGGGAGTTGAGCTGTTCTGGGTAGAAGATACATTCCATGTCCTTAAAAGCTTCTTGGTCCTGCAGAAACCCTGGCAAAGACACAAACCCTGGTCTGTACTCTCCCTCTCTGCTGTATATACTATACTCTCCATTAATGCTATACTCTCCATTAATGCTATACTCTCCATTAAGCTTCAGCTGCAAAGGGGACAGCTGGACTGGAGTCTCCTCTGACACAGCCCACAGAGATGGCTCTTGGGAACAGAAACCTCCCCCTCCAAAGATTTCTATCACACACTTGTTTGGCCTGCAAATAAATTGGCAACGCAGCTGAATTTAATCTTTTGATTCCCCCCTGAGAACCAATTTCTACAAGCCATTCTCATGTAGACGAAAAGATTGTGTTCCGCTAAACCTGTTTATTGACCAAAACTGTCGCCTCTGCTCTGACCACTGACCTTATCTGAATATTCAAATCTATTACAGAGCGCAAGTTCAAATGATTTTGGTGCCCTCTGGAAGCCCTGTTTTCATAGTGAGCTGATTAAGAATGGCAATATTATAAGGGCTTTAATTGAGATTCTCCAAACAATTTGCACCCTGGATTTACAAATCTAATATATTCCGAAGCGTGATGCTGTTGACGGTGGGGTTTTGGTTCCTTGGTTTTGTTTTGTTGTTTATGTGTTTGTTAGCCATGCTTTTCAAAAGCTATCAATTCTCCTAGCCTTTCTCGAGCAAAATAATCCTTAACCTTAGTCTGAAAATGGAGCACCATTTGAATCACAACTAGAACCGCAGTCCTGAGCAGTTCTCACCCATACCCCTCAGAAGCAAGTTCAGAGGGCAGCTACATCCACCACCTTGGCACGGAAGACTGCTCCCCAATCCCTCCCATGGAAGAATACTGATTCTAATCGTTTGTGTGGCCTTGGGTAAGCCACCTAATTCCTCTTCACCTGACCTCCCAGTAATCAAGAGAGGATAAAATAATTCTACACGCAACTCACAAAATTGATGTTTGGACAGAATTAATTAGTTTGATGTCAAAGGTTTAAAAAAATCTAAAGGACTTACCTGAAAATGTAAGCTATTCAACAGACATATTTTTTTAAGCAACAGAGACCCCACTGAGTAAAATGTCAATAAGTGTAAAAGCCTAAGACTCTCTGTTACATATGCCAAGCACAGAAAAATGAATGTTTTTAGCAACCCCGTCTCACAGATAAGGTAAATAGAGGCTTGGGATGGAGTTCTTGCAGCAAGAAATGAAAACATGCCCTTGTTATTTTCTAAGACTGACAGTAGAAATATAAACTGATTTTTCTGAAATCCCAGCCCCACCATTAAAACGCCCCCACCTCAGCCCCTAAACAAAGATGTAAGGAGCCAGATCTCTTCTCCCTTGGCCTCAGTGACTTGGTTGGTGGGGAGCCTAGACAGCCTTGGTTTTCCTTTGTCCTCGGTCTGGAAAGCCGGCTGACGATTCATCAGTGAGAACCTGTTCTTTTCATCCTGCTTTGAAAAGCTGTCCGTGAGAAAGAAGATGCTGTGGGGTGTTAGATAATAAAATTGTGAAAGGAACGGGGTCAAAGGGACTTCGCCCTGACCCTAAAGGATCCAGCCAGTGGCCGAGGGCAGGAGGAATGAATGAATGACTTTTTCTACATGTGCTTCGAGGGGCCTGTTGTGCCGAGCAACACAGGCCGTTTCGCTCTCCGTTCTTGACTCTGGAAAAATGAAGTGAGGTATTCCAAGTCAGGTGTGAAGCCCAGCCCTGAAAGAAATGACCTGTCCGAGTGCTAATATTTCAGAGCCTCTAAGTTGAAAACTCACTGTGTGTAATTTATAGCCCAGATTGGCTGAGTTTTCCCCCTCCAAGACAGTGCATTTAATCAAAGTTAACTGGTGAAAATTATGAAGCCTCTTAATTGAGCTCTCCTGTGGTGGGCTCTCAGGGCAGCCAAGCAAGCACCACAGAAAACAACAAAATGAATAAACCACACTTTCCTCAGGTTCCATTTTCAAATGCGACGTCTGGAATGAAGACCTGGGGTCTCCGGGTGGTGATCTTCATGCATAGTATAGTGTTTGTCCTGAATTTCATTGCTTTGAAAAAGAGGCATGAAAAGTCTTGATTTAGTTGGCATTTAATGTGATTTTTATAGAACTTCTGTGATATAATCAGCCGCAATGGGAATCGGTGGGGAAACTTACAGAGCAGTAAACCCTTAGCTATTGTTCTCTCTGTGTTCTGATTGGTTTGCTGGGTATACACAGCTGAAAAATCCCAGTTCACATACACCTACTCTATTTGTAGATACCCATAATGATTGAGTGCGGGCCAGCACCATCCCCTCTCCCAGCCAGCCAGCCAGTCAGGATGCAGGGAAGACAATAGGTGTGTTGGAACAGCAACAAAGAGTGTGTGGCTGTAAATCACCTTCCATTTCTGCCTAGCTGGGAACAGTATCGCAGACGCTGTAGGCAAGTACATTAATGTCTCCTGCTCTCCATAAACGGAGATCTGTGCACAGCAACACACCCCTGATTGTTATTCCAAGATAGCTTTTCCAGTGTTAGATTCTCTGCTTTATATTTTTTAAGCAAAATGTGTGCTTTGCCATTGTTTAAGGAATCTCTTCCATTTTGTTGGAACCCATAAGCGTCCCTTTTCAACAGATCACACATTGTCTTGGCTGTACAGTGACTGTGTAGTGACGAGTTTGGAACTCAAGCGTGTGCGGTTCCTAGAGCCCTAAATGATTTCAGAGAGGAGGCCTCATGAGTGGCCAGGGACGTCCCTCCATCTAGTCAATTCAAAGTCAGAAAACTATCAGAACTGTGTGGAAATATAAAGTGAAAAACGGTAGCAAAGCGTTAGATTTACATGTTTCAGATGTGCTTGCTCATGCATTTAATTTAGACCTAATGAAATAATTATACACAACCAAAACATCAGCGTTATTAAAAACAAATTTGTGGAGAATTAACAGCTGTGTGATTTGTGAGACTCTACCGAGGCCAGAGTCTTTACTTCTCAATGTTGTGTTCTTAACCATCCACTTGTATCTGTTAAAATAATTGTGTGAGCATCTCCATGTAGTGAGACTGAGAAGGTGCTTTTTGGTTAAGCCATGGTCCAGAGGCTGGCTACACCAACTCTGAATGTTTGTCTCATTCTGTAGGATTCCTAGTCTGCTGGGACAAGGCTGACAGGGGCTGCTGCACTAACCACAAGCTGAGGATCAAGGGGATCAATTCACTGTTATTACCTACAATCAGCAAACACGTTAATATTTGGCAAAGGTTAAATATTCGGATTCCATTTTCTTTGCCTTCCCCTATCTTCTTGTCATGGTAAGAAGAGTTCGTGAGCGGGGGAACAACAGGAAACAAACTGTTGTCAGTGAAGCTTCGCTCTTGAGTAGCTACAATTGCTCATTGCTATCCCAGCCGACCAGAAATGAAGTATGCATGTGGTAGCATTCTAACCCCACAGGTCATAATACTATAGTGATCACAGCAGGGCTGGGCTCAATTATGGAAAACGAGACCCTGGCCAATGCTTGCAGACACCCCTGTGTGCCAGACAGCTATCCTGGTGCTGTGCCTGTGTTTACCTATTTCCATGCCTTTTATTTCATTACTTAGGACTTTTGAGATGCCATAAAAGGAGACAGAATTCTAGGAGACCCTGGAAGCTCTCTGGGAAGACCAATGAATGCTGTTTAGGGAGACCTGCCCCTGCATTCTTAAGACCAGTCATTTCTGCCTTCCTTTGCCTACGTTTTATGACATACTCTTGAAGCCCTCACCAATGTCAGAGGCAAGGAAGCCCTGTTCTTCCCAAGGCCACTGCCCTCGCTGCTGCTTCTGTCTAGGGATGAATGAGTCTATGGCCTGAGAATTGTTGCTGATTCCATTCTGTCTGGATTCTCATTGGATTCTTTTGTGGTGACATTTATCCTTCTTCCAGTTGGTCACTGGTAATAATTGTCACCATTAGCTAAATGCCAGGCCTTTCTCCAGTGTCAGTTAATGTTCATAGCAAACTGTGAGGTGAGTAACAAACACACTGAGTGATTTGGGGGTGGCAGGCACAGCTCAGACTGCTTCTCTGAGCTCTCTGGGTTTCGTGGATTCACACCAACAGTCTGAGTTAGATATTGTTATTAGCCCCATTTTAAGAAGAAGGAAGTTAAGCCCAGAAGCATTCAATGACTTTCCTAACACTGCAACATTACTTCACAGGAGATCTGTGCTTTGGACACAGTCAGTTGGTTCTAAGGCAGACATATTGTTCTATCAGGAGTCACCAACTTTGCTTTAAGCCAAGAACAAAGGTTCAAAATGGCTGGGAAACTTTCCCGAAATCACACAATATCTGCCTAGTGTTAAAGTTGGGATTCAAGTCCAGGAATGTCTGGTTCAAAATCCCCGGCATTTAGCCACAAAGAACCTGTGCCACCCTTCCAACTGTATAGGTCGGCTCCGTGCAAACAGGTCTGCGTGTGTGTCCGTGTTAGATCTTTGTTAAACTCTTGGAAGAAACAAGTTCAGGGAAGAATGGTTGGTTTTGATCCACTGTGTTGCTGGTTTGTTGTTTCTGTTGTGAGACAAGGATTTGGTGGAATGTAATGTTGCTGGTTTGTTGTTTCTGTTGTGAGACAAGGATTTGGTGGAATGTAATGTTGCTGGTTTGTTGTTTCTGTTGTGAGACAAGGATTTGGTGGAATGTAACTCCCCACCTCATAATGTCCAGGAAGCTGAGAGACAGTGAGGACCCAGAAGACATTACCTCCAAGAATGCACCCCAATAAGCTTCCTCTTCAAATCTATCCCCATTTCTAAGAGTTTCCATCACTCCTAATGATGCCTTAAACCATGGCTGTCAGTGGATGGGCCCATTGTTTAGGTCTGACTCCTCACGGTGCACACCACTGTTCTCACTAGCTTTCTTCCGTTGCTTAGCAATAGTTCTCTCTGCATTGATCTGTGAAAGTAAAATAAAGTAGTGCAATATAAACTAGACTGGAGTTCTCTTCAGAGCAGATGAAACGCCTTCGTCCTCCTGCCAACGCTGATGCTCACTAGCACTGCGCCTGGCATATGGTAGGTACCTGAAGTAGAGACGGAGGCTGCTTCCCTGAAGCTCTTTCCTCTTCTTCCTGGAGCCCACATGTGCTGCGTTTCTTGGCTTCCTACACAGATGTCATTTGACTGGGGAAGCGTGATAGCAGCTATGTTCCGATTCCGGCCCTTCACACTTCCTCCTCCTCCCTTTAAGAGGCTTCATATCACAGTGTTGCCTTCGAGGACAGAGAGGTAGCTGGAGGCAGACCCTGAGTTCTGGGTGGGGAAGAATCACATAGACCCCCGGAGCCCTGGCATGAATGAGCCACACACTCTCCACCTACTGCAGCATCCTGCCAGTGAGGGCTGCTGCTCCCCTCACGGTGACCTGCTTGAGTTGGGAGAAGACAAGATCTCCAGCTTTCTATGCTCCATCACTTGCTGGAAGTGTCACCGTCATTACACAGGGCACACTGGCGCTGTCCTCCTGGAAAAGTTCTAGCTGCTTTACCGAACACCTTAGCATCAGACAGCAAAGGAGCAGGCGCTCCCTGACAAGGATGGTGTTTGCTTTCCAGACTCTTCAGAAACTAAATATGTTGTTCATATGTGATATCACATCATAAGCATGTACTTATCATAAAATGCTAAGAAATTAAAATTTGAGCCCCAAAAGGAAATTAAATTCACTCAAATATATATGAGGAACAATATGTCAAAACAGGTTTTACACATTCTCCTACATTAGAATTAATGGGCGCATACTGTTATTAGCATGCACAGACCACTTCTGACTGATGACCTCTGTGTATGTGCATATGTATGCATGTATATAAGTATGTGTCTATGCATGCGTGTGTCTGTGTATATATGTATCTATGTGTATATGTATAAATATGTGTATGCACATATGTGTGCATGTATGTGTGTGCTTGTATGTGTGTACATATATGTGTATATGTATATGTGTGTATGTATATGCATACATGTATGTGTGTATGTGTGTACATATATGTGTATATGTATATGTGTGTATGTGTATGTATATGTGTGTATACATGTGTATGTATATATGTGTTTGTATGCATGTGTATATTCATGTGTGTGTGTTTGTGTATGTGTATATGTATGTATCTGTGTGTATGTATGTTTGTGTGTGTATGTGTGTATGTATGTGTGTATTGTGCATGTATGCATGTGTGTATGTATTGTGTATGTATGTATGTATATATGTGTATATATGTGTGTATGCATGTGTATGTATATATGTATGAATGTGTGTATACTGTGTATGTATCTATGTATGTATATGTATGTGTGTATATGTGTGTATGTATGCATGTGATATGCATATGTATGTGTGTATATATATATGTGTATGCATGTATTTGTGTGTATGTGTGCATGTATGCATGTGTGTGTATTGTGTATGTATGTGTGTATACATGTGTGTATATGTATGTATGTGTATGTGTGTATGTATGTGTGTATGTGTATGCATGTATTTGTGTGTATGTGTGCATGTATGTATGTGCATGTATTGTGTATGTATGTGTACACGAGTGTATGTGTGTGTATGTATGCATGTGTATGTGTGTATGTGTGTGTATGTATGCATGTCTGTGTATACTGTGTATGTATGTATGTGTACATGTGTGTACATGAGTGTATGTGTGTGTATGTGTGCATGTGTATGTGTGTGTACGTGTGTGTATGTATGTATGCATGTCTGTGTATACTGTGTATGTATGTATGTGTACATGTGTGTATATGTTTGTATGTATGTGTATGTTAGGGCATATTTTCGAGGTGAAAGTGCCTGACGTATAACAGAATGCAGCTACCGCCTACCTATCGGCCTTTACTTTTGTCAGCTCGGCCGCCATGAGCGGAGTGTAGAGAAGCCGAAGGAAACAGTGCCTTTTTTTTCCAGGAGAAAATGAGTAAAGCGAGCCGGGGGCAGAGAGAACCTTTGGTGAGTTGTGCTGTTCGCTCCGTGTCCCCTCTGCCCTGCCTTTGCTCCAGCCTGTGTGCAGGTGACAAACATTTCTGCTCCGTGAACTTTGAGTTGGCCGCGTAGCTTCCTTGGAACATGGACCTTAGACAGAGGTAACAGGATTCCCATTCCAAGCAGGGGTTTTAACAGGGACTGCACGTTCCTCTTCCAACAAAATGGGTCTCTTCCCTTGGGATCCTTCCCTTGGGCCCTGGAATGAGAGGTGAAGGCAGACCGTGGCCTGCCATCAGGAAAGAGCACTCACTGCTGACCACCGCCAACATTTGGGACATGTCGGTTACAGCACTACTCAGCAAGAGAAGAACAGTACACACTGACACCTTCACTCATGAAGGTCTGACATGTCATGTTCTCCAGAAAGAGTTCAAGTCCCTCTCTGCCTCCCAGACCAGCCGGCATCTCCTTCCTGCCTCCCTGGTGTTTCGCCATCTTGCCTATCCCTGGTGCAGTCCCATTTACAACAGTTTCTTTTGTATACATTTACCTGTACACATGTGTATTTTTCTTCCTGCGATCAAAATCTTTGTTTTTGCCTTAGTTAGGGTTTTGATGCTGTGAAAAGACACCATAACCAAAGCAACTTTTATAAAGGACAACTTCAGTCCACCACCGTCATGGTGGGAAACATGGCAGCGTCCAGGTAGATATAGAGCTGGGGAAGGAGCTGAAAGTTCTAAATCCTGAACTGAAGGCGGCCAGGAAGGGACTCACTCTTCTATACTAGCCAGAGCTTGAGCACTAGGAGCCTTTGAAGCACACCTACGTAGGAACGCACTTCCTCCAACAAGGCCACACCTGCTAATAGTAGCGCGTCCTATGGGCCAAGCACATTCAAACCACCACAGCTTTCTTTTTTTAATTTGTTTGGTTTTCTCGAGGGGATTGTCTGGCGTGTGGCATGTGGTAGCTAGCAGGGAGGGCTTGCTTGACTGGATGACAGCAAAGGTCTTCAGGAAATGAGTGTGGAGTGGACCTGAACAGTTCATATTTTCCCTGCATCCCACTTCAGCCAGTACATGAGGCATAAGCAAGAATACATTCAGGAAAAGTTACACAAGAGACAGAACCTTATCATTAAACAAGGCGGAACCATAATCAAAGGGCCTGAATTCTATTTCTGACTTGGCTGCTGGCCAGCTGTATCTTACCTCAGGAAATTAGTTAACATCTCAGGCCCTTGTTTTTCTACATTGAGGATAGAATCTCCTCCCATTTCCTACCAAGAAGAAACGGGGTGGGGGAGGAATGCTGAACCATCGCTCCATTTGGGGGACTGCTGTTTTCTGGTAACTTTTGACAGCTATGATTTTCACTAAGAAAAGTAGAAAAACAGAAAGCTTAATATTTGGTTGCAGGCTTTCTTTTCATGTCCTTCCTGTTATTCTCCTTACATGCTAACTGATTACAAGTCTGTATCCTACATAAGCCTACGACCTCTGCAGCGCTGTCCCCCTGTGTGAGACCGACGTCAAAACAATATATAGAGCTGCACATTTTAGAACAATTTCAATAAAGTAGTTCACAATATTAAGTGCTACAATTCAAGGAGGGGCTCCCGTTTTCCACAAAACTGTGTGTAACCAATTGTCCCTCATTGGCTAGTGATGACCATTAGTTGAGGGACTGCTGAACCTATTTTTCTTTAACTTTTATATTGGCATGCAAGATATATCCAGTAGCTTGTTCTAAAATGTCCATTTTCCTGTCTTCTCTCACTGAGATAACAATACCACACCACACCATTGTTTTCTCTTGCTCTAGGCCTTGAGGAAGAAATTCAGACACAGAACACAAAGGGAAGACCTGACAGATATGAGACTCTGAGCCCCGTGTCCAAGATTCCCTCTGTCTCTTACAGGCCTTGTGACCTTGTTTTTCTTTCGTCTGTTTGTTTCCTTGTTTGCTTTTTTTTTTTTTTAAACTTCAGTCTCCTTACCTACAAAGTTTAGAAATAGTAGTTTGTGACATATGAAACACAAACACACACACAAACAAAGTCATCAGACACAGTGGTATCCTCAAAAGACACTTTGTAGGCCTTATCATCTTTTAATGAAGTGGGGCCAGAGCGCTATGCTTGGGTTATTTCTCTTCGATAGTGCTTTATCTGCTCCCCGGATACGGCTACCAGTTGTCAGTGCTAATGGCCATCAATAAGAAATGACAGCTGCCTCGTCTTGCCTGTCAGACTGCTACCAACTAACTTTCTGCTTCAAATCTGCTTGGAATTATATGTCAAATGGAATAAGTAATACCTGGAGGAGCCCGAAGACGTCTTCTAATGGGCATGGGAATGCCATTTAGTGCAGGGTCTTGTTGCAGCTACTGTGGGGACTCAATCTCTCTTCCTCATTACATTCTGCCCATGTTTCTAAGGGCTGGAACCATTAACTAAGCAATAGGCTGACAAGCAAGACTCCGACCAGCTTCTTTCCTAGACAGTACTTGGGAGCCATGCCTCCGGGTAAGACGGTAGAGACAGAGAACCAGAGTTGTCTAACAGCAACTCTGCTGCTCACTGCTTTAATCCTGGAGAGATTTCTCCTCGACTGTTTGCAGTGGAAAGAACATTGGGACCAGGCGACTAGCGTTTTGGGTTCTGTCCTCAGAAATTTGCCTTTCCTCTCTGATTTTGGTTCCCTAATCTGAAAACTGAAGCTCCAGGCAGGGTGATCTGTGAGTTGCTCACTCTATGAATCCAGTCAAGGTACCCAGACGCCTGCTTGGCAGTAGCTGCAGGATGTCTGGGAACAGACTTCATTTTATGGCTTTGGCCTTCATGGTTTCCTCTAACTTGAGGACATCGGTTCATAGCCAAATTCTTAACACCATTTTCTGTCTCTTTACTATTTCTTTTTATAATGATTTTGTCCTTAATTTGGACTTATTTCAAGGAGAAAGATGGTAACTATTTAAAAGTAATGGGATGTTTTAATCTGGGCTGGAAAGCCTGTTCTTTGAGAATGGCTTAATTAACATTTCCAGGTTCATAACATTTTCATTTATTCATCTTTTTGTTTTTAAATGGTTTCTTAAGTTTTCCAGAGACAGCGATCTCAAGTTCCTAATGGATTATCAGAGAGAGGAGGAGGTCTTCTGGGATCTGCGTTCCTATTAGCTTTAAGATTCACATTAGGAGGGGAAGGGAGCCTTGTCAGAATAGGTCCGCCATACTAATAAAAGAGAAACAGCATCAGCGCCACACGAGATGATGTGGTCAGGCTGCCAAATGAAGAACTGATCCAGTGACGTGACCTTGGAAGGAGACAGACCCTCTCGCCCTGAGTTCACTCTTCAGAGAATATTCACATCCTACATTCAGTAATGGGTATGCTGGACATGCTGACAGTGGCTAGCATGGCGAGAGTCACTTCACGGAGGGGACAGAGCTACTGACAGAGGTACAGCCCAGCAGTGGCCTGTGATCAGTTGGGAGCAGCCAACCTTCAGAACTGGGCTGAGAAAGAAGCATGCCTCTATCAGTACTGCGAATATGGCTGGAGGCCCAAATCCAGTTAGGGGTAAGCACTGGACCAATAGTCAGGGCCTGGACTCCAATCCTGTGCTATTGACAACCAGAAGTCTATTCTTGGATCTTGGACAAGGAATTCCATATTTTTGGTTCTGTTTCCATGTTGGCAGAATGGAACTATCAATAGGAGTCCAGCATCCTTTGGGGAAAGGGTGGTAGGACCTGGTGTAAAAAAGATTCAAATATTAATAAAGGTGGTCAGCAGGTGCTAGGGCCCCTCTCCTGCCTTCTACACTGCTATTCGCCTCAATAGCAAGCACTACCTCTCAGTTTGAGAAATGCTTGGGGCCGTCTTCACCGCAGTTCTCAGTGGTTCTGTAAAGGACGACGAGACTATTTGCACAGTATCTTGTGGGTCTCAGATTGGCCTCTGTGAAACCCTTTCCCTGAGAGTGACAGGAAGGAGGTCCCCAGGAGTGTCACTGTGGTGTGGCTGCTCACCAGGCTCCTGGCAGAAGAAAGTGTTATGTGGAATAGTCAGGCCTAAATTGATCACGTCTAAAGAAAATGAGCTAGTTTTACTTTCAGAGGATAGATAACGTGCTCAGATCATGTGAGGCTATTTCTGGCATCACAAGCCAAACGCATAGGAGCTCCAGTCATCTCAGAGCACTAGATAATTAAAATGCCTAGTGTCTATTAGCTGTAGCCTAATGCCCTCCCTTTAAGGGTTAAGCCATCCCAACATGCCTCACTCCCAATTTATAAAATGGAAAATCTTCCATAAATCAAAAGTTACAAACAGACTTTGTAATGTCATAACTCTTGCGATGGTTCTCACCTTGATTGATTCCTATACATACATTCTGGCTGATTACCATAATGTGCTCTACTGTGGGACAATTGGCACTGGATGGGGAGAGGGAAGCAGGCAGGGAAGTAAATAACAAATGGACCCGGCTCCTCCTCATCGAGAGTGATTTCACTCCAGTGTTCCATCACGTCAACTGGGAGAGAGAGTCGTAGGGTTTAGGCAATCAATTACAGATATGTGTAGAGGCAGACACAATCATATCACTGATTGTCACTGGTCTCGAGCAGTGACACCGAGAAGTGATCCGTCACTCGATTTTCTCTGACACACCGAGAAAGATGGCAGACACTTGTAGACTCACAGGCCCCTGGATTAGGTAGCTCCGAAGATTGAAAAATCGCTCTGTTTCAAACTTATCCAAATCTTTAAATACCTCTGTTGCTAAGATTTCATATCTTCCTTGCAAACATTTAGAAAGATTACCATAGACTAATGACATCACGCCAGGGTGAAACACACTGTCTCTTGCCACTCCATGGATGACATCACTGGATCCTGCAGGAGGTCTGGGCAGGGAAGAAAACAGGTATGGCCTTCTAACAGCCTCCCTGACTGGCTGCTATGGAGACCTGACCTGGTCCCCTCTTACTCCATACGATCCCCGGGGCTTCCAGCATCTGCTGGTGGGTGGGCTTCTGCTGTCTACACTATAGGAACAGCAACCTTCTTTTTATGGGTTAGTTCTTGAAAACAGGCACAACCTGAATTTCTCTTCAAAATGGAAATAGCAGCCAGCTATGGTGACACAAACCAATAGTTACAGAGAGACAGAGACCAGAGAGGCAGGAGAGTTGCAGTTTCGTTGTCCTCCTGGGTTCCACAGGGAGATTTTGCTGAAAAACAATAGTACTTGCTGTCCTTCCAGAGGACCAGAGTTCGGTTCCTTATGACCACTGGAGCTCCAGTTCCAGGGGACCTGATGCCCTCTTCTGGCCTCCACAGTACCTGCATGCATGTGTAGCTATGTATGCGCACACAGAGAGACACATAGGTGAGTAGGCAGGCAGACAGACAGACGGACAGACGGACAGACGGACAGATAACACATCTAAAAAATAAAAAGGTTGTAACTATGGTTAGCATTCTGAGACCAGTGCTCCTCCCTAGATACCAAATGATTGTCCGTCATTACACATGAATGGCCTCCTTACAGAATAAAATGTTACTGGGAAAATTAATAAGGCTACTCAACAGTAGGATGCTAGTCTGTGCTATATTTAAGGAGTAGTCGCCCCAAGATAGAGTTTAAATATTTGTATCGTTTTATACGGATGTTTTGCTTGCAGGCATATCTATAAATCATTCGCATGCTTGGTGTACACAGAAACCAGAAGAGGGAGTCAGATCCCCTAGAACTGCTGTTATCGACTATGTGGATGCTGGGAACTGAACTCTGGTTCTCTGCAAGAGCAACCAGTGCTTTTAATCCCTGAGGCCATCTCTTCAGCCGTGTGTGTGTGTGTGTGTGTGTGTGTGTGTGTGTGTGTGTGTGTGTGTGTGTGTTCCTCCAGAGTAGGGGCAGGTACTCACACTGCCTGTGGAATGTGAATGCCTATGTACCCCCTACAGCCCGGACAGTTTCTGGAATTCCTGCAGTTGCTAGCTGAAGGTCAGCAAAGGCTCTTCTCTAGAACTTCCCAGCAGCAGTGTTGTCAACGAAGAGAGCTGGAAGGCCTGGAGGCCTCCCTCACAGCAGTGGCTTGGCAGCTGCTTCCGGTTCTCCGGTCTCGGAGCCAGCCACCCGGGCATTATTCCTTTCATCAGCATATTTTCTCCTGGCACCGGAGGATCTAAAACAGACCCGGCACAGTCCCAGACTTCACCTTGTAAATCATCGAGAAATACGATGACCTTCTGCAGAAATGATGTTCTACCTTTCAAAGTTCATCCACTTCTGAACTAAATCAGGGGCGGCAGCCCACGTTCGGCTGGGTTCTTCACGCCGCTCGACCCCAAACCCCCTTAAATCCTGTGCCCGCACTGGCAGACCCCTCACCAACTGCCCGCAGGTGCAGAAGGTCCCACTTACTGACTGTTCTTCATGTTGGTGCAAGTTCCACTTTTTAAAAAGCTTGGAGCCAGGTACTTGAAAATGATTAAAAATAATTACTAATGTTCTTATGTTCTCCGTACATCTCAAAGAGTTTTGTGCCCACGGCTTCCTCTTATGCCCTAGACCCTGACAGCCACTAGATATGGTAAGGCCAGAGAAACAAAAGGTCAAGTCAAGTGGGTAACCCTGTCAAGGTCACATACTATGGGCAAAGCTGTCTGTCTGCTTGGGCTCACACTGTGCTAATCCTGGCTCCTGGAAACAGGAAGCATCAGAAAAATTCTCTCAGTGATGGCAATAATGATTAAGGTTCAGGAGCACTCTCCAAGAGCCTGGGGCCAGCCCTTCTGACTTTCCCACCCATCCCCCTCTGAGTTCCTCCTTACTAAGTCTGTATGCTATAAAGCACCAGACTGGTCATCCTCTAGAACATTCTGGACTGCCAATGAGTTGCTTGCCGAGTCGGAAAACTTAGGTCAGAATCTGGGCTTGTCAAAGGCTTGAGTGAGTAGCTGCAGAAACCCTTGGGAAAAAAAATCTTTAACCAAGTACAGAAGTCTCATAAAATGCCCCAGACCCAGAAAATGATTTCATAAGTTATTTTGATGGCAAAAAAAAATGTATGAAACAGAATTGACTAATTCATAAATAACTCCAGAATCTCATCTATTATTTCCCACATCATAACTTACAAGGGAATAATTGTTTCTAATTCTGCTGAGTATTTTCTCATGCTTCTCAGTACCCTTGGTAAATCGTATTAGTTGGGTAGCTCCTAAGACATTTATAACTTTCTTCTGTGGTAAAGAGAACAAGTACATATTAATAACTATTTGTTTTTAGTACAACACAGCATTAATTTCACCACGGGAATGCTTTTCTTTCTTTGCTTTTTTTTTTTTTTTTTTTTTTTTCCATTTCTCATCTCAGGGAAAAGAGCTGAAACCCCACCCCCACCCCAAAGGCTTATGAAACAAACAAGAAGAAGAAGAAGAAAGGAAACTGTCCTGTGATCTTATACAAATCTCAACTTACATTTTATTTACTATGTACATTACTGCAAACCAATATGAACCATAACTCCATTTAGATAATAATAATCAAATTATCCAACCTGGGATAGCGTGCTTTATAGATTTTGGTCTAAATTTAATATAAAAATGCACTACTCCTTGTTTGGAGGAGTTTATTAAGGGTTAGCAAAGAAAAAAGCTTTTTCAATAGTCTATAACTCTCTAATGGCCTTTTTCAAATAAAATGGGAAAGAATTTGAAAAGAAACCTATATCGGTGAGCTGCAATTGTAACATTACAGCACAGGTTCATAAATCTTGACATGCTCAGAAGATTGCCTAAACCAGCAATACAATCTGTCCAAACCTCATTGTCTCCACGACCAGCCAGCCTCATTTTAAGAAATGTATGTGGTCTTCAACCTAATTTTATCACCTTCATTTGTAAACTAGTCAATCAATCAAAGCATCCCAGGAGTCTAAATAGGAAAAGGAGTGCATTTTCATGCATTCTGGGCGACACAGTAAAAAATTAATCTCCACTTGATCAGACGTTTCTTGCCCTCATCTCAATGGACCATCATTAGGGTCAGCAATGTATATTAAAAACAGTCACTGCAAACAGTTCACCGGCTGGAGTTTGCAAGCTGCTTGCCCTTTCCTCGGAAACATCCCTCCTCTGTGTGAGCCTGAATATGTTCACTAGATTCATCTGGAAGGAAGCAGGCTGGAAATAAAGACTTAGAAAATGCCAGCAACCCTAGGAAACCCGGATTGCTGTCCAAGTGCCTAGAACAGGGACTCCCTCCCAGAGAGACTGTGCAGGAACGGCTTTGGCCCAGGGGTGCCCTATACACTGAGGGTGGGGGCAAGAGCTTGTCTGGGGCAGGACAAATAACTCAAAGGCTCAGACAGTGTACCAGGGCTTATACTGGAGGCTTCACAGGGCTTCACGACAGCTTAGCATCTCTGCCTCAGCCCGGGTCTGAGATTTCTGCACTTTGGGTAGTGGCCTCTGTCGTGTGAGGTCTCAGGGGAGGTCAAAAAAATCTTCTTCCAATCACCTCCTTATGAATATTTGTTGAAAGAAGGTTGTTGCATAACAGAAATTCTGGGCACCATTCTTGGCCCCCACATATTCAAAGCAACATAAAGCTCATGTGGATACGGCCAGACTGCAACCGGTTCTCACCGCCTGCGCTGTCCACTCACCAGGAGCTTTGAGTGGCTTTGTATACAGTTTATGTTAAGCTGATTAGCACCCCTCAGATCTTCTAAACAAAACAAAGCAAATCAGATTGATCTGCTATTCTACTCCAGCCTCCAAATGCAACCAGCTCACTGAGATAAATAGCCATTGCCCTAAGATGGGCTAAACTAAGATAGTGACACTTGGAGCCAACTCCTCCCCATAAGAACTCAGTTCA
Organism: Micromys minutus; assembly: GCF_963924665.1. Taxonomy (NCBI): domain Eukaryota; kingdom Metazoa; phylum Chordata; class Mammalia; order Rodentia; family Muridae; genus Micromys; species Micromys minutus. The sequence goes on from NC_137978.1 coordinate 6,683,649, forward strand.
CAAGCCTAACGTCTCGGACAGCATAGCTGGGGTACCTATAATCAAATCCCTGCGCACACCTTTTCCTCTGCTGGCCAACAGGTGAGTAGCTTACTACAATCCTGCCACCAGCCTCTCTGTAGAAGGGAGGCTCCCGGAACTCACTGGAAGTTACAGTCTCAAGCAAGAGGAGACAAAGGAAGCACTTGCACTCAGACAGGTCACAGCACAACTGGGGTGGCACACTGAGGGACCTTATGTCCAAATCTTGGCCCCCACAACCTGGGGCTGGGGTAACCTCCCACAAGTCATTGACCACCTGACACCATTCCTGAGAAGACATCTGAATATTTGGCAAGAATCCTTAAACACAAAAGCCACTAAGGGTCCCTACCTTAGGATATTAAGGGGGTCACATAATCTCCCGGTGCCCACAAAGCCACGTTGTAGGCATCTGTCTTCTTTTGATCTGCATTTTACAAACTAGAAGTGAAGTTGAGTATCTTTTTTATATATTTTTGAATGACCGCATTCCTCTTACCTTTATATTGCTCCTTTGTTCTGTTGGCTGATTACTCTTCCTGACTTACAAACGCACATTGTATATTGAGCCATACATGATATAAATATTTTATCCAGGTTATTTTTTTGTCTATAAAATTTTTTCTATGAAACCTTCCTAATCTTGGGACTGAAGGGACAGCCCAGCCGGTGAGAACATACCACGCTCTTGTTAGGATGCAAGCGCGGTCCCAAGCACACACATTCAGTGGCTCACATCCGCCAGAAACTCTAGCTCCGGGCAATCCTATGTCATCCTCTGGCCACACTCCATGGCCCCCTCACATGTGAACATACCCACACACAGACACACAGACATACAGAAAATTAAAGGTTAATTTTTTTTAAGTTCTTAATCTGTTTCACCACCTATTTTTAAAGAGTGTGGACTTGGCTCCATTTGAAACCCTCCTGTAAAATCCCAGTGCCTTCTCATTATTCTATTATTCTTCATTAGCAAAAAAAAAAAAAAAAAATCCTGCTGATGGCTGGAGAGATGGCTCAGTGGTTAGAGCACTGACTGCTCCTCCAGAGGTCCTGAGTTCAATTCCCAGCAACCACATGGTGGCTCACAACCATCTGTAGTGGAATTCGATGCCCTCTTCTGGTGTGTCTGAAGATATCTACAGTGTACTCACATTAAATAAATAAATACATCTTAAAAAAATGTTTTACCATTGATACCACCAACTCCTAGCAATCAAGGAACTGGGCCATCTGGCAACAAGGCCATGGAGTTCCCCTGAGAATGTCACTAGGTGCCGGCCTTTCCATGCAGATGAGCCATCAGAACACACTTTCACTAGGGGACAAATTAAGAGTGTATCGGACCATGGATCTCGAATCCCATTTCTAGGCTACACTATGGATTTGCTTAAAGGAGGCTGGCCACACTAATACACTGTAGGAGACATTTTGCCTGTGTCAACTCTAACAAACAAGATGAATGACAAAGTTGTAGCAGGGCACCGAGGGTCAACCAGTTGCCCCAGGCTTTCCAGAAGAATTTCTCAGAACCAAGCTCCAGAAATATTGACATAGATGACCTGCCTTTGTGGAGGAGCTGTCTACACAGGGGCTGTCTACACAGAAGCTGTCTACACAGGAGCTGTCTACACAGGGGCTTGTCTACACAGGGGCTGTCTACACAGAAGCTGTCTACACAGAAGCTGTCTACACAGGGGCTGTCTACACAGGGGCTGTCTACACAGGAGCTGTCTACACAGGAGCTGTCTACACAGGAGCTGTCTACACAGGGGCTGTCTACACAGGGGCTGTCTACACAGGAGCTGTCTACACAGGAGCTGTCTACACAGGGGCTGTCTACACAGGAGCTGTCTACACAGGGGCTGTCTACACAGGAGCTGTCTACACAGGGGCTGTCTACACAAGGGCTGTCTACACAGGAGCTGTCTACACAGGGGCTGTCTACAGAGGAGCTGTCTACACAGGGGCTGTCTACACAGGAGCTGTCTACACAGGGGCTGTCTACACAGGAGCTGTCTACACAGGAGCTGTCTACACAGGGGCTGTCTACACAGGGGCTGTCTACACAGGGGCTGTCTACACAGGAGCTGTCTACACAGGGGCTGTCTACACAGGAGCTGTCTACACAGGGGCTGTCTACACAAGGGCTGTCTACACAGGAGCTGTCTACACAGGGGCTGTCTACAGAGGAGCTGTCTACACAGGGGCTGTCTACACAGGGGCTGTCTACACAGGGGCTGTCTACAGAGGAGCTGTCTACACAGGGGCTGTCTACACAGGAGCTGTCTACACAGGGGATGTCTACACAGGAGCTGTCTACACAGGGGATGTCTACACAGGAGCTGTCTACACAGAAATATACACAGGAATATGCACAGGAGCTGTGTGTACAGGAGCTGTCTATAACAGGACAAGACCATCCTCTGCCAGGCGTGGTACAAGCTTGTAGTCTTAAGTATTTGTGGAGATAAGACGGGATAGAAAGTTGAAGGCCAACCTGGGCAGCTTGGAACACAAGACCCTTTGCCTCCATCTCAGACCTGTGATAAATGGTGTTCCTCTTTTCCTTCCTTTCTTCCTTCTCTTCCACAGGAGCTGGTTCTTGACAGAGAAATGTATGAACATACATACATTTACATATCTCAAACACATATTTATAATATCTAAAGAAATACTGCGAGAACCATCAAGAATTGTTCATGAATATTAGAAAGATGGCTCCCTTGCTCCAAACGGAAGTTGTGCACGGCGTTAGAGAGGACCAGAGTGGGAGGGCCTACGAAACACTGCTTCCCTTCCCTCCGCCGGAACGGTCACTTGTTTAAGCAGGAACGGGCTTTCAGAGAAGGCTATCTCAGAACAGAGTGACTCAGGGAGAGCGATGGACCCTTAGTGCCTTCCAAACCCGCTCCAGGAATTCAACCTTATGGGCCGAGAGCCTCAAGAGGGATTCATGTCTGTACCGAACACAGAACTGTCCTTGTAACTCTTCCCTGAGCAAAACAAGCACTTACGTATCATTTCCATGATGTTCATAGTAACTAACCAGGAGGTGACCCCAAGCACTGGGGAGGAACACTTAGGTCCTGTGCAAACAGCACAGCGTTTTATACAAGACTCGGGTATCTGAGAATCTGTTGTTATTAGTGGAGACACCCAGGACCAGTTGCCCCCAAGCATCAAGGGACAATTTTATTTTTATAAGTCACAAGACAACTAAAGACTTTTGTGACTGATACTAGTTGGGTAGGAAAAAAAAGGAACCTGCAAAAGCTTGATTTATATATAATTTTTTAAAATTCAGCTCCACAAAAATAACATTTAAAGTCAAACTTTTTATTTTTCAGTTGAGAAACTAGAATCCTTTGTCCCATAAAAACTCATCCCGTTTGACAAATATCCCTTATAAATGGTATTAAGCTTAAAAATAAAAACATATTTCATCATATGTAGCTTAAAAAGTAATCCTATAATTAATAGGTGAAAAACAGAGAGAAAGATTGCTGAAGATTAAGATTAAGCCCTGCAGAAGCGAATGTTCTAACTGGAAATTGGTTTAATTAATAGCACATTTTACATAATGATTACAGTGTAATTGCACTGACTAGCAGAGCGTCATTAAATATATCCATGTTCCTTTACAACACCCTAAGGCTAAAAATAATGAGTTACACTGAAAATCACTGTGCAACAGGTTCATAAATAACATTTAAGCCTATACAAGGCGAATACTTATAAATAATAAATATTTGCCTTTTGTAATTGAAGGAAAAATGACAGCCTTCTCTTCTATCCCCTCATAGATTGCCATGTTATAATGCTGGAAAGATTTTTCCCCCTTGCTTTCTCTAGAAGGTCTTGAATAATTTATTCAAATGCTAATATTCCACGTAGCCTGACTTTGAGGAACAAATATTCTTACATAAAGAATAAATGCCAGGCTGCCTATTACCTCTCGCGCTGAGCTCTCCGCCACACGTCCCCCCAAAACCTCCGCCGTCCATTACACCTGTCACATGAAGTTAGTGGCCAAATTTTCTTGCAAGCAGGCAGCATTTTTCTTTAGCTAAAAATTACCCCTTCTCCCAAAATGTTCATCATGTTCAAGGCACAGTGGGACGGCAGCTGGTCCACGGATGAGAAGGAAGAGAAAGGAGCTCGGAAGCGGCCTCGCCTGCCGGCCATTCTCCCTGTCCTCCGTGGTACCTGAGAACACAGCCCTCATCTGCCTCCTCAGCGCCAGAATGGAGTCTCATTCTATGAGCCGGCAGCAAGCCTCTGATGAGAGCTTCCCCATGGAAGGCCCTAGCCATGGCCTCGGTCTGAGGGTGATGGACAAACAGGTAGAATAAGCTAGAAGAGGAACACAAGAGGGGACGGAGGTCTCCCACCGTCCGGGAAGAATGCGGGAACGCTCTTCCGGAGAGTGAGAAGCAAGTCGGGCACCTGAGCCTTGAACTCGGAAAAGCACCACTCAGCCTTGGGACCACAGCTCCTGCTTGAGGCCAGGAGGCAGCGTCATTAGAGAAGAAAGGCCTTAACATCCACCCTACCTCGGTTTTAGAACTGAGTCTACCTGTGTGATGCTGGTCAGGTTGTCATTGTGTGTATAAGCAACAGTGCTTTTGAATCTCAACTTCTGAACTAAAGGAGCCTCAGTTTCCTAATCTGTAAAGTGGGACAATAGTCTCTGCTTCCTAACTTTGTTATGAGACATGGATTTTTTTTTAAAGATTAAGTGTGTCGCCACACACCAACCACTTAACCCTGAGGTACTGTTCACCGGGACCCAGGCCTCTTACATGCTTTTTCTGGCATCAGGGTCATGCTTTTTCTGGCATCAGGGTCCTTGAGGTTGGCTTTCTCTCCTCTCTTCCTGCCTGCTGGAGGAGTACTTAGGATTTTAGCTCAAACAAGGCATCCTCAGGAATGTCTCATGCAAGGTCTCACAAGTTCTGACCATCCCTCACAGCGCCCTGCCCCGTGCCTTCACAGGCTTCTCACTACCTGAAGTTACACTGTGGAATTACCTGGTAAAGCATTTCTGTTAGTAAACTGTATATGCCAAGGCATGCAGCAACCAGAACTGTTTGGGCTTATAGTAAGTCTTGTCCAAGACTCAGGACATGGTCCTCAGAAAGCAACTGCAGAAAGAAAGGAGAGAAATGTTGCAAAGGGGAGAGGAGCTGGGAGGATTGGAGGGGGGAGGAGACTGGAGGATGCAGATGGGAAAAGAGATAGAACGGCGTCATTGCTTCATCAAATCAAAATAGAAAACATAATTCTTCTTGGTAGCAGGATATAACCCTGCATACCACTTCCTCCTAAGCCAGTGCCTCTCACTGTGGATTGTGACCCCTTGGAGGGTCCCATTTCAGACACCCTATACCTCAGACATTTGCATTAAGATTCACAACAATTACAAAATTACAGTTATGAAGTAACAATGAAATTATCTGATGGCTGGGAGTCTCCACAATATGAGGAACTGTATTAAAGGGTCGCAGGCTTAGGAAGGTTGAACTCTGCTGTCCTAAGCTATAATTGATATCAGAGCATATACCCAAATGATTCCAGAGCAATGTCCGGGCAGACACATGGGGACACGGGGAGGCTATCTTTACTCTTTCTGGCTCCTCTTGGGCTTTGGGACCATGAGCACTTGTGGTTTGCTCTTCCCTGGTGCAGAGCTGAGGACGGAGCAGGACTCCTGCTGGGTCCTGGCATGGATGGCCACAGGCAGAGGTGAGAAAGCGTGGAGCAGCTTTTTCCTCCCGTTAGGAGATCGAATTTACTGTTTGGTTTGCCTGGTCTCCATCCCTCATGGAGGTTTCAGTCCCAAATTGCTAAGCCTCCATTCAACAGTTAAATTAAACATAACTAACTTTGTTGATATTATTTCACAGCCGAATAACTTGATATTCATACTCCTCATGTGTTCAATAAGGACGGAGCTCAGACGCATTTTTAAGTCTCTGCTGGTGACGGATTCTGCTGAGCTAAACCTGTGTTTCACAGGCTTTTGCTCAGCTGAGACGGGGCATGCTATAAAACTAAGCTCCAAAGCTGTAATTTTGATGGGCCCCTCTGAGCCAAGGAGCATCCTTCTTTCCCTCCTCCTCCTCCAGCAGCCTTCTGGATACGGCCTCACCAAGCACTCAAGCAGGGAGACTGGGAGATAAGGCGGCCCCTGTGAGGCAGTGGTTGCAGTTGAGGTGGAAGACAAACTTCTCACCCTCTGGTGCTGCTCCTGTTGTGTGGAGTCCCTCCCCTAACTCGGTGGGAAGTGCCCAGCAAACGGTTGAGTGGAACAATCAAAGTGCGTGTTAATCCGTCAAGCCTTTCGTGGAGCAAGCTCTGTGTATAAGCCCCATGCTAAATGCCATGAACACGGGGTAAAACTGCGTTAGTCTGAGAGGTCATGAAGGGGCAACCCCACTTCAGTGAATTATTTGATCTACAACAGAGGCATTTGCATGGGGTTTTGTGTCCAGACTATCAATGCAAATGTGACAGTTGAGAGAGAACAAGCCTCTCAAAAGCCAGCAAGAGCCACTGAGCTGGGAGTCGCACGATGAGGACTTATATTTTCAAGTCACGTGGCTCTGGGGCGTGGCTGCTCTGCAGCAATCAGATAAGCCAGAAAGCCGAGACCAAAGAAAAAGATCCCAACACTGAGCCTGGACTTCAGAGCCTCGGCCTCCCACAGAAAGCCAGCTCCCCTGCCTTATACGCTTTCTTTCCAGGTTGAGGGAGAATTTCAACAATGGCTTAAAACTATCCTACAGGGGATTGGGCTATGGCTCAGCAATTGAGAAAATTTGTTGCCCTTGCAGAGGATCCATGTTTGGTTTTTAGTACAAACAAGGTAGCTCACAGCCATCTTTAATACCAGCTCCAGGGGGTCACTTCTACAGGCACCAGCACCAATGCATGCCTGCGCATGCACACACACACACACACAAACACACACATATGCACACACATATGCACACACACAAACACACATATGCACACACATGCACACACACAAACACACACATATGCACACACACAAACACACACACACACAAACACACACATATGCACACACACAAACACACATATGCACACACACACAAACACACACATATGCACACACACAAACACACACATATGCACACACACAAACACATACATATGCACACAAACACACACACATGCACACACACAAACACACACACATATGCACACACATATGCACACATACAAACACACACAATTTAAAATAATAAAGTAATGCAGGGAGATAGCTCAGTGTGTAAGGTCCCCACTGTCAAGACTGACAGCTGGAGTTCCAGCCCCAGGACCTACAGTATATGGTGAGGAGACACTCACTCCCAAAGGTCACTCTTTGACTTTAACAAGTGTGCCGTGGTATGTGCACTCCCCCAAGGTAAATAAATAAATGTAAGTAACAATAACAAATTATTTTAAAAACTCTTCTGCGGTTAATACAGAGACTTACAACTGGCCAACGTGCAGTTCTCGGCTATAAGCGGGATGTCTATATCCCATAGCTTCCCACAAGGCTTGGGGACATCACAGAAGACAGAATAGAAGGACGACCAGGACAGAACAGTGACGTCAGGGTGTGACAAGACCACTGCACTCATGAGCTCTTAGCAGCCGTGACTCCCTGCAGCAGATCCAGCCGGGCAACATTCGACACATATGGGACCAGACACACACATACATACATATATACATGCATACATACATATATATACATACACACATACATACACACACATACATACACACATACATGCATATATACATACATACACACACACATACATACATACACACATACATACACACATACATACACACATACAGACACACACATACATACACACACACATACATACACACATATATAACTCAAAGAATTCACTTAAAATACTGCACTGAGGCAGTTTGGTGGCTCAGTGACTTAGACACTTGCCACTACAATCTCTGAAATCCACACACTAAATAAGTTATTACACAACAAATAATTGTAATAATGTTAAAGTTTTTCCTAAACTGGCCTAGGAAATATTAATTATGTGTTAACAAAAATCTGGGAATTAGCTTAAGAGAAGAAAGCAGGAGACAAAGTGGTAAACATAAATACAGGAATATATGTCAGAACAGTAAGACGGTAAGTAACCTTCTTGGGGAAAATCCTGCCTCTACATCTCCCCTTCTCGGGCTGTGTTCTTTTGGTCACATCCATTTCTCTTCAGGCCACTGTTGTCACTGCTTCCTGAAAGGGCTGCTGCTCTCTACTCAGGCCTAGTGAACCCTAACACCTCCACATCCCCAAAAATATTCCTGAAGATGAAATCCAGTGTCAACTGGATCCACCATTTTCCCGTAAAGAACATGGCCCAGGCCGGAGGCAGGGACAAAGCACAAACCCTGGGCCCAGTGAGCGAGGTCACCATGGGCGATGAGAGTTCCTAACTGTGTACTTGACAGGATGTGTCTGCGTTTGCATTCTGTCGCTGGTGACCAAAAGCAATTTGCGATGGAAAGCATTTGCTCCACCTTAGCTTAGAGCATGAAGTGAAGTCAGGGAAGAAACTCGAGGCAGGCACTGAAGCAGAAGTGCTCTCTGGCTTGCCCTCTGGGCTTGCTTGGCCTACTTGTTTATGCCACCAAGGACCACTGGCCCACAGGTGACTGACTGCATCAAGCACTAATCAGAAGATGCACTATAGGACTTGCATTGTCTCAGTTGAGGGTCACACTTTCCAGATGACTCCAGCTCATGTCAACTTGACAAGGCAACAATCCACAGCGTGGTAAAAATTAACTATCTTCACAGTCTTCCTTGTGCATTATGAGAAAAATGTCAGACAAACCGTGGCTGAAGGAAACTACACAAACATCCCTGGCTAGTCCATCTCAGAACTGCCAGGTTCTGCTGGGGATGAAGCCCAGTGGTACTTCTGCCTACCTAACAGAAGGTTCTGAGTCCCAGACTTTCCAGTTCATAAAGAGCCATGGAAGCTTGAGAAACTGTCACAGACAAGAGGAGACCAAGGACATTTAACACCTAGCTGTCATGTAACATCCTGGGACAAACAAGAGCACTCTGTGAAAAGGCAGGAGGCGTGACCGGCATACAGATGGTTCATAGCAGTGAACTGGCTTAGAGAACGGTAGGAACCCCAGAGGGAAACCTAAGTACAGGATCTCTCTAGAGATTGGGACTGAGCTCTAGAAAGCTCCATCCACTCTTGGAAAACTTCTGCCTCTCTTTGTGTCCCCTTTCCCTGTCCTTCTCTCCTACCCCCTTTTTTCTTACCCCAAACCCATCCTCATCCTCATCCTCATTCCTGTCTCTATCCTTCCTCCTCCGCCCCCTCCTCCTCTTCTGGTTCACTATTTGTAACAAATGTGCCGAGTTGATGCGAGCTGTCAGTAATGAGAGGAACCAGTACAGAGATACACAATTCTGTACTGTCCTTGAAGTTTTTCTTCCATCCGCAATGCCTCTAAAGGGAAGCTTACCAACCTCTCTCTGAATCTATGCTAGGTACGGCAGTCTAAAGCACAAAGTCCTCATCTGCTGCTGCTGTCTCCTTACCCACCCACCAGTGTGGCCCGCTAGACTTGTGTGATATGGGATGACTCCTTTATGCCCATCTCCTCACCCATGGGAGGTAGTCTGTAAATGTTCGTTGACATAAACTACCATTGATCTCTTACAAAGGTTACACCAGGGACAAGGCTCTGCCTGTCCTAGAATGGGTCACAGAGCAGCCCTTGAATGCCGTGGGTTTTCTTTTGCTAGTTCTTCTCCCGCAGAATGAACCCCTTCCCAGACTGCCACACCCATCACTGAGACATTCCAGGGGCTACAGGATTCTCATCCCCATAATCCTTTAATCCTAGCCTGGTGAGCTGGAACAGGTCGGTTCTAGACTTCGGGAATGTTCTGTAGCATTTGGGGAACCCATTCTTCCATTGCTCTGACAATCCATGAAGCCTTTCAAGGGCTAACCTTTGGAATGGACACCAGAAATAATTATGCATTTACTCTAATAGTCTGGGCTTGAAAGGGAAGCAGGTAGGTGTGGCTTATTTCAGTGTCTCCCCAGATTAGAGGAGCTGGAAGGCCTGTCTGGAGCTGAGCACTGGGGTTTTAACCCTTTTTCTTTCTCTGTCTTCAGACATTCTACATGTATGACCTGCATATTAGCTGATTAACTAATTCCTCAAGGAAATATGCTACTAATTCTTCAGGCTTCTTTCATCTTTTTCCACTGCCCCTGAACATCTTTTGTTCTGTAAAATGATTGGACTCCGTGTTGTCCTTTGTAAATAGTGAACTGGGAATTCAGCATCCTCACTGTGGCTCATTGTGAACCCTGTCACATAGACAATCACAATGTCCCTTAGCCACACCTGCATTTTCACATTGCAGGGAGCAGGCTGAGTCCCACTGGCACTTGGCATCAAGGCCACCACTCACATATAAGAACTCCTATCACCTGAAGCCCAGAGCGACCCTGACCCCTGCGTCAGTGAGAAAGCAGAAAAGTGGCCCTTCTTTACCAACACTCTGAGAAAGTCATTTTGAACTCCAAGTTCCAACGATGCTGACACCATCCCTTCTGGGACTGCCCTGTGTTCCTCAGGGTCTAACCCTCAGCATCCAGAAGAGCCATGTGTTAGCCATGTCTGGTGAGCCATGCTAGGCTCACACCCACGGGAGACAGGACAAGCACATACAGCTCTCCACTCACCGCCGGTCAGCACAGGTCACTGTCACCCACTTGCCCCTAGTGAGCCCAAGCCATTGGCACAGACAAGGTTAGCGGTACAATGTAGGCAGAGAGCCAGGGCTAAGGAGGTCTCGGGCTGTCTGTTCTCTGACTGGGCAGTGCTCTGATCTCTGGTGTCACGTCTCTATTTCAGTGCACATATGCCAGCGACATCGGTCCTCCCCACCCCAGCCTAACCGTGACTAAACAGGTTGATGAATTCCATGCATCCCATCCTCATGCCTGCATATTTTTAGATATAATTCACTTTTGATCTGTGCCCTTGTGCAGCGGTGAATGAAAACAGTTCCGATTTCTTCCACTGTCTGCCTTTCGATGTATTAAACAGCCCTGCTGTCAATAGATTACATTCTTGTACAGTGATAATAGCCCCCAAAACTAAGAGGCCTTGTCAGGAATTGCAGTTGTCACACTGTGATGGGAATGGTTTTACTTGGGGTTCGTCTGCCGCACAATCATCTCATAATCTGGATATACATCACAGCATGACATGTAAATTTCCTGCTACTCTGCTTTCATTTCCAGAGGCAGCAATCAAATGAAAAGCACTCAACCTCACCCAAATGTATAAATAATTTTCATTCAAACATATTAACAGTCAAAATATGAGAATTTATCACAGAGTGCTAGGCCTTTTAAGAAGCAATAAAGACTTTACTTTTTTAAGCATATTTCTCCTTAGAAAAGTAATATGAATAGTAACTTGCAATTTTTTAGAAAAAAAAAAAAACTCTTGCATTTGAAAGTCCACACAGAAACCGCCTAATCTGCCAACCTCAGAATGGAAGTGTTTGCCACAGGTTTGGTGCTTGGAGGAAAGAGCTGAGAGAAATGTTGGGTGAGAAAATTGTGTGTGGATTAATAATCATCTACATAACATGCCAATATGTAAACATGTGACTTTATTTCCTCTTCACTGACCCAACCTGCTGTGCACCCTGAGCCCCTCTTAGACGCAAATCCTGTAGCCAGCAGCACTGGGAAACAGGACAACATTGCTTCTCCCTGAGACGCAAGGCTTTGATTTACAGCAACCTCCTCAAAAAGAAGGCCCGTCAGACTGGTCATGGAGTTGGCCAAACTGCCTGTTGACCACTAAAGGAAAAGGTGCTTGCCTCTGGAGTCTCCCACTGAAGTTCACTGTGTGGGTACCAGTTTGCTCTGTGGTCCAGTTTAAGGGAGTGTGGGGATGGCCTGGGCTCACCAGAAAGAAGAGTTGCTGAGTGTTCCCTGCCAGAAATGAGGAGCCCCCAGCACCACAGCTGCAGACTTCCTCTGAGCCTGACCAGATGGAGGAGCTAAAAACAGGACTTGGCCATGAGATGCACTATGCTGACTAGAGTGTATCAGAGAAAGGCCACAGTATCCTGGCACCATGGAGTCTACAATCAACCCACCCACGTGTGCCTTCAGAAGGTACCTTCAACCTTGGCTGCATCTCATCTCTGAGTAGAAAAGGCTATTGCAGAGGCTCCTGCCCTACCTGTGGGGACAGTTGAGAAGCATGGTTGGTTAGGAAGTGTGGGTTGAGAAGATGGGGTTTGGGATAAAAGACAGTCCATTTTCTCATCGATGCCAGCGTCTGAAAATTTTTCGTCTTCACTTTAAAATTTTATACCCCTTCCTCCCCCACCCCACTACCCCTCCATCGTGTGCAAAAACTGCTAAGATGACAGTTTTCCCCGTCTCTTCACAAAGTATGTCTGCAGAAGTAGAAACACCATAACCCGGGGTACAGCAAGCTCAGCCATTTGAAATAAAACTTTGCAGTGCTAATGTTTTTGTAACTGCTTTCATATTGTAATGATATTTTTCCAAGCACTGGTTTTATTTGATCTTAAATACCTTTTTGGGAAAGTCCAGTGAGCTGACTCTAATAAAATCATGCTATTGAAAAAAGGTTTAAGTAGAATGTTCAGAATAAATTACAAAATTGCATGCAAGAATACCAGCTAGTGCTGCAATAAAAAGCTGAAAATGAGTATTCTTGCAATATATTTTAAAGAAGTAGTATACTTTTTCTGTCCATTTTTTTCATGGAATGTTTTCTAACAGGGTTGCCTCCATGTTGAGAGGGGGGCTGCTTACCAAATGAATAAAGTAGAGGGGGTAAATCACATCTGAGACGGGGGGAAAAACCTGACTTTGGGGGGGAGTATGGAATATATTTCATTTCATTTTCAATAACTGTTGGAAGATAATAGGAAATGTACTTTCCTTTCATTTGCTGTGCCAAAATACTGAAATTACATCATAGTTACCCTGTCACAGTCTCCCCACTGTGTCTGGGGTCCTTTAATGAATTTATCTTCCCTTCTCTGCCTAAGGAGCTGTGCGAGTGTTAGGAACACAGAAGGGCCTGCAGGCCTGTGTGGAACACATCTGGCTGGTCTGAGTAGCAACAGTATATCTGGCTTCTTATGGTGAAGCAGAGGAAGGCTCTCGTGATGGGTGGGAAAGGCATCTTTGAAGTGTTCTTGAAATCCTAGGTCCCAAAACCCCTGTTTCAGTGTTCATCCATCACATACATACACACACACACACACACACACACACACACACACACACACACGAGGCAGTCTCACAACATAGTGGGTGCAGAAAGCCCGAGAGAAGGAAAATGTACGTCCTTCCAGTGAGACCATGATACCTCCTTTGAGACTCTGCTTTGGCCACTGAATATAAGAAATAATATGTGTGTTACTTAAATTAATTTACAAATCACAAGTCACTTTCTTACCTCGATATCAGACAGAAACAAAGATTCTGATCCTATACAGAGAAATCTGAACAAAGAAAGGGTGGTTATGGTGTGATGAGGAAGATCTAGGGTAGAGCAGTCACTGGTAGTTAGCTAGCATTCCTTCTCCCTGTCCACATGCCTTCCTGGCTGAACTTGGTCTTGTTCAACAGCTTCTTCAACACATGGCCATGCATCTCAGGAGAATCTGGCCCCTCAACTTTTTTCTTGTGCAGGTGCATGTACGTGTGTATGTTCATGTGTGTACACATCTGCACACAGGTGTGTGTGTGTGTGTGTGTGTGTGTGTGTGTGTGTGTGCGTGTGTGTGCATGCCTGTCTTCCTCAACCACTCTCTACCTTATTTTTTAAGACAGAATCTCTCACTGAACCTAGGGCTTGCCAACTAACTAGGCTGCCTGGCCAGTGAACTCCAGGACTCTGACTGTTCCTACCTACTTAGCACTAGATTGGCAGTTACATGCCACTGTGCTACCCTTTTTATATAGATTTTTGGGATTCATACTCAGGTCTTCATGCTGGTTCAGGAGGTACTTAACCAACTGAACCAGCCCCCCACCCCAGCCTCTAAGCCATGCACATGTAAAGGGGTGCATAGTCAGGCCTTAATGGCTTAGCAAACACCATAGACTGGGTGGCTACAACAACCCAAACATATTTCTAACACTATCAGAGCTGCAGAGGCACAAATCAAGGTTGGTTAGAGTCCCAGTGTCTCCTGGGATCTCTGTTCCTGGCTTATAACTACCTTCTTTCTGAGTGCTCACATAGCCTTTCTGGGAGAAAAGAGAAGAGATAAGGGGAGAGAAAGAGAGAGAATCTTCATATTTTCAGAAGCCCACCAATCCTAGTGGGTTAAGACTCCACTTTCATGATTCATTTAGTTTTAATTATTTCTCTGATACTTAATCTCATCCTCCAAGTTGATGAGCTCTAGGTCACTGGGAGGAGATGACTTTCTGGGCATGCCCGAGGGTGATTATCTCGACTGGGCTAATGGATAGGAAGACCTGCCTACTGTAGGTGGCAGCAATTTCTGGGATTGTAACATGAAGTGTATAAAGAGTAGACAGTAAGCTGAGCGCAAGTTAATGCAAGGTGAGCAGCTATCGCAATGTCTTGCAGCTGCTTGAAGCTCCAGAGAACGAACACACGATGAACTGAGCCTTGGATTGTAAGCCCAAACAAGCTCTTTTCCCCTTGAGTTGCCTTTGTCACGGTATTCACCACAGCACTAGGAAAAGTAACCAAAACTAAAGAATCCCACTAAATACTTTCACAACGGGGCTTAACATAGATTATGGAGGACACAGCCAAGTTCACATCAGGCTGGTTTAAACTGATTAAGGGACATCCTATTGCCTTTGCCACTTTTGTGGTTTGAGCAAGAAATGTCTCCCATAGATTCATGTATTTGAACACTTGGTACCCTGTTGGTAGTATTGTTTGGGAAGGTTCTAGAACCTCTAGGAGGTGAATATTGGCTAGAGAAAGTATATAATTGGGGGTGGGCTTTGAAGTTTTGTAGTCCAGCCCCACCTCCAATTCTTTCTGTAATCCCTGTGTGCATATCAACAAGTCTCATGTTGATCAACATACATGCATGCATATATACATATAACACACACACACATATAATTTTATGTTTGAATCTTGTGTTCTTCAAGAACCTTGTGCTTGTCTGAAATAATGCCTGCCCTTGCTTGGCTGTGAAATGTATCATTCCAGTAATGTGGCCATTTTCCCCTGAGTGTCTCACACTGTCTTCCCTCCGTGTGTGTGTCTTTGTGTCCATGATTCTCCTTTGTATAAGGATACTATTCATATTGGTCCTATAATAAATTTGACATTATTACATCTATTAAAATTCTATTTCCAGCTGCCCAAGTGGCTGAACACGTAAAAGGACTTTCCAGCAAGCCCTGACAACATAGGGTAACTCCCTGAGAGCCACACGTGTGGGATAGAGAGGACTGACTCCTGCAAGTTGTTCTTTAACCTCCATACATGCACTGTGACACACACATGCCATCAGAACAGATACGCACATTCATACACACACACACACACACACACACACACACACAATACTTAAGAGTAATGAATATCCATATAAACTTATATTCTGAGATGCTGGGAATTAGAATTACATATTTATGTAGCAAAACTCCACCTCCTAGAGGTCCCATAACCTTCCCAAATAATATTACAACCAAACCCATAAGACTCCCCAAATTTAAGGAAAGGACACATTGATCTTAGGCTCTTGATCACATTGCTCAGCTTTTGAATTAACCAGCCTGAATCTCACCCTGCCTGAGGACTTATTTGCTGGTACTCCTGTCATCTGTGAACATCTTCCTGATTGGCCAGGTCACCGTGGATAGAGGTTTCTGTTGCTTGTAGCTAAATGCACCTTCATTAATGCAACAAATATCCAGGGGAGTGGATAAACCCAAATCCACCATTTAATGACTATTCACTTTGTAGAAAGCACTTATGCTCTATTAAGAATTTTTTTTTTTATCTCTAAATGGAGGCATACACTATGTTAGCTATCATGAGAATTAGGTAAGACGGTGCCTGTAGGGACATCATACAGTAAAGGAGCTTAATTTATTGCTGTTCTGCTCCTTTGGAAAACTACTCCTGTGTCTTTGGAAGAGCAAAAAGAATACCACATACAGAGGTTAGTGAGAACCAATAGTTCCTGATGGATATGAAATGTATTACATTTCAGAATAACTCGCTGTGCCCGCGCCCTCTTCTTGGGCAATCCTGCACTTCTTCGGGCCTCTTTGAGGCCATCTGAAGGCTGACATTTGTGAGAGGCAGTTGGGAGAGCGTCTGAAAACCTTGGCTTTGGATTGAGTCATGCACCTGCCCTTGCTATGTGTGTGACGGGCAAATTAATGAACCTCTCTGTACCTTGATTTCCTTACTCTAAAATGGGTAGTGATGCTGGTGATGCCATCAACTGAAGAGGAGTCTGAAGACACGGGTGATCACGTGTCTGCCATGTCAGAAAGCATGCTGGGTATGCACACTCTCTTCCTTTCTGTAGTCTCCAGTGATGTCTGCAGACCATCCTGAACACCATAGCAACGCTTTTCAAAGCTCGGTGCACACAGGACTTGTGATGCTTAGTGGAAGCGTAGACTCCACAGGGAAGCCCACCAACCACACTGCCAGCGGCCTCCAGTCCCATCAGGGAGTTCTGAGATGCAAGTTGAGCCGTGTTCCTGACACAGACTCCCCTTCTCGCTGCTTCGGAAATTCTGTTGCTCCTGAGTGGGGGTCAGGAGACTTGGAAGTAGGTGCTACAAATCCTATTGGAGGTATATGTTTTTCGTATTCTACTAACCACTCTGGAAGCCTCTGGAAGGCAGATGTGACATCATCTCTCTGTCTTCCCCACCCCCCCCCCCATAAATCTAGTGCAGAACTCTGTTTAGAGCAGCTTGAAGACTTTATGCACTTGCCTGATTTTGTTGGCATAGAAGCCTCCACAGTTGAGTCAGAGGGAGAAAAGCGATATGCAAAGGGCTCTGGGCCCCACTCCCTGTGCAGAGATACCGAGGGATTCTGTATGGACATCTGCCCTGAGCCTATGCAGTACCCAACTCTGTTTCAGAAAGGCCCGTGAAGAGGGTAACCTAGAAAGCAGAAAGTGGAATCCCGGAAGTCTATGCTGGCTCCTGCCATCTGGGACACAGCTCCCTGAGCCCAAAGCAAACCTTTAGACCTCAAGCTGAAGAACGTTTGAACTTATTCCTTCTGGGTGGCTCAGCCAATTAAGCACAGCTCTTTTGGGGCAACTTTAATGGAGAACATCTACAAAGTGGCTCTGTAGATCCATTCGTGTTAAAAAGCATGTACTGCAAGAAGGAATGCCAAAACGGAGTGGTTGCTCTTCATAAACTGCATAACTAAATTCATAAAATTCACTTAACACGCGATTTTTGCCCAACCTACTACGCTCCTTGTCAGACTAGGAAGCTATAGACTTCATTGGCACAGTCTGGCACATGATAAGCTTTTTAACTTTTTTATTTATGGTCTCTAGTAGCTACGTGATGTTACTGAGATTTCAAAATAACTAAGTTGCTCGACTTTAACGTTTCTGTATTATCTCCCCTCTGGGCAGTCACCAAGAAAAACCACACGGCTCTGACAGCACCACCTAGTGGCTAGCAGAGAGTATGGCAGTGGAAGGTCCTTCCTTTTCTACAGCCACCTCCCTGGCACTGTTTCAAGCAGAAGGTGTGCTCATGATGCATTTCAAAATTCTCACCTGTCCTGGAGCTTGGCTGACCAATAACTGGCATGCCCATTTCTGTCCCCTCTCTGGGCTTTCAAACCCATTTTTTTCCTGACGGAACTTCAAAGATTGGTGTGAAGCTCTGATCCTGTTTCAGAGTAAGAACACAATCAGACCCTAGTGCACGTACCCACAAAATACAAATATAGACTTCAGAAACGCCGCTGACGGTATGAAATCACCAGGCAAAGATGTTTAATGGCGCAAAAACAAACAAGGTGTTCTTTCTTGTCGTCCGTGAGCTACGGTGGCTGAGTGGCGTTTAAAGCAACGTTTGAAGTACAGCACCTGTTCCAGGGGACACAGAGGTGGATAAAATACAGTGCGCGCCTCTGTAGATGATAGTCAAATGGAAGAGATGATAACCGCATGATAGCACGCGGTACAAAGCAAATAACGAAGTGGGTTAAAGGGAATTAACAAGGAAGTGACACCCTCACCAGCAGCGGGTGTTTCCAAGCACAGCAAGCCGAGCTGAGAAGGAGGCAGGACTGCACAGGAAGCTGCTGAGGTGGGACTGGGTTCCAGCATTAGCAGAATGGTGAAAGGCGCATGACTAGGGTAGTGAGACGGGGAGAGTAGCAGGTTTGCAGCAGCTCCTAGATCATCTTATTGGCCATGGTACAGGCCTTTGACCCATCACCATGACCACTCAGGCTGGAAGATCAAGGGTCTAAGCCAGCCTGGGCTATATAAAGAGAAAGGTTCAGATGAGCATGCAGGTGCCCATCTTTAATCCTAGCATTCAGGGGGCAGAGACAGGCAGCTCCCTGAGTTCAATGCTAGCCTGGTCTACAGACCACGTGCCAAGTTTCAGATCAGCGTGAGCTACATAGCAATCTGTTATTTCAATGAGCGCACAAGAGAATAAAAAACAATGTGGCTGAGGAGAGATGTGTTCCGAGAAGCCATTGCCAGGGTGTGAGGCCGAGTTGACAGACCGCGGGAGAGTGGGGTAGAAACAGGGAAACCATGCGACTGCGGCAGGAGATCCCACCCACGATGAGGACGGCGCCCGGGCCGAGAGGCACCTGGACCTGTTCATGTCATAAGCCTTCACAGCTTGTGGTACAGGTGTGCATTTAAGACAGGCTCATAAGCCGTGCAGCAATGGTGCACACTTGCAGAGGCAGAGGCAGATCTCTGAGTTCAAGGCCAGCCTGGTCTACAGAGGCAAGTTCCAGGACAGCCAGAGCTACACAGAGAAACCCTGTCTCAAAGCAAAACAAAACAACAACAAAAACCCAAACATTAGCCAGTCTACGAAGTGAGTTTTAGGGACAGCCAATGATTTCACACAGAGAAACCCTGACTCAACACAACAACAACAGCAAACAAACAAAAATTTCAAAGTTACATAGTTTTATTGTGTTGCTTAAATTCCAAAATTTAAATAATAAGGCTTTGGGGGGGGAGAGCTGTGATTTTTCTATTTTTGGAGCAGAAAGCCACACAGCTCCACTGACTGGGGGATGTGAAACCTGTTCCAGTGCACCTGCTCCATCCAGCCAGCTGCTGCATTGTGACTGTGGGTCTGTGGGGGTGGTCTCTCAGGACCACCCAGATTCTCACACATCTGGATCCCCAGCATTTTTTAAGGGAGACGACTCCAAACATCAAGCAACAGGCCCAGCCTCACACGCACAGTGAGCCCTGAAGCAGCTCAGCAGATAGAAACATGTGGTTACTTCTGTGCCTAAGAGAGATGAACAGGAAGTCGTCTGCGCACTTTGGCTGTTTGGCTCAGGGTATTTTGCTCTCTGTGGCACCTGGCTGTGTGTCTCACTCTCCGTGGCACCTGACTGTGTGTCTCGCTCTTG
>NC_137978.1:6708400-6883315 GCF_963924665.1 Micromys minutus
GAAATCATATTGACGAAACACAAAACATTCCCATATTCCTGGGACTAGACAGAGTGAGATGGCCCAGGGACCAGGAGTGCTCGCTGCAGAGGTCAGTTCTTAGCACCCCATGGCAGCTCACAACAACCTACAGCTCCAGTTCCAGGAGGTTCAGTGCCCTCTTCTGGCCTCTGTCGGCATCAGGCATGCACACGGTACATGTACATACATGTAGGCAAACACTCATACCATAAAAATTAAATATTTTTTTAAAATAATAGCATCATCAAGTAATGTCACAGTAGCTGGCATATCACAATTACGTTCGGTTCTAGCCAGTGTAATAAGTTTGTCATGTGTCATACATTTCAGCACACAGCCCTTGGAGGTGATACAATCACCACCCACAATAAAGACACCAGTGTTTACAGCGATTGGCTGCACTCTTTCCAAAGAATGTCTAAGTGCCAGAGGCCACGTCAGAACTCAGACTTGTTTCATTCTTCATATATCCAGATGGGCCAAATTCTGTCTTTCTCCCAAAAACCTCAATATTTTAATATTTGAAAATACACTATGTCTCAGTTCCTATTTCTCCTTTATTTAATTTTAAATAGGACTTGAAGTACTATACAAAGCAATGGCCAGCATTATTTTTTTATTCTAAGTACCAAATGACCGGACACATTATAGTCCAGGGAAGTGGGTCCAGCATTGCCTTCGGGGTGGGAGAGTGGGAGAGGCAGAGTCTAGTGACTGAACTTGTTAGTAGTGTGACCAGGACCAACACATGTCCTCTCAGGAAAGGTGTGAAGAGATGCTATGAACCCTGCCCATAGCCAAATCCAGTATACAAGGGAAATTCATATTTATTCAGCACAGAATATTGCTAGGAATTTTAGTGGAGCTTTATATTTTAACTTATTTAACAAAAGTATTTTAAGCAATAATAGCCTATGCCTGTTCTTCACACACACCTGTAAGTGCCTGTAATGACAAGTATTCGGTATATTTGTTCAAGGAAGTAAAAGTTTATAATCTGCAGGAATATCTCTTCTCTGTTTTTCTAGAGAAAAAAGTAGAAGAAAGGGAGAGGGAAGGGGAAAAAAGGGAGGGAGAGGAGAGAGAGACAAAGACAGAGACACGGGAACACAAACAGACCCCCAGATGTAATGACCTAGACTGGCCCAACGTTGTTTATCTTTAAAGTTATTTCAACTGAGGAAAATGAGTGCCAGGGAGGACCAGACACACACTAACTTAGGCTGATGCTCCCTAGTGAAAGGCTCCTATACCCCACGGCTTCTCCACATCAGGCATTGCTAATAGATCCCAGCAGTTTCCCTGCTAATCTGACACAGGGCCTCCAGAGTTCTGCGGTGCCTTGCTCCCAGCAACTTCCAGTAACTCATCAGAACTGATGCATATGCTAAAATCTATTTGTCACCCCTGATAGATTATAAAGGCTTGCCTCTGTGGTCCTAGTGGACCCAGAGCCACTTAGAGCTATCTGTGTGTGTGTGTGTGTGTGTGTGTATGTATATATATGTATATGTGTGTGTGTATATATATATGTGTGTGACGTATATGTGTGTATATATGTATATGTATGTGTATATAGTGTATATGTGTGTATAATGTATATGTATATGATGTACATATGTGTGTATATATATTAACTCGATATATAATATATATATAGAATATATATATACTCTAAAAGTTCAAGAGGCTATGATCTCTAAAACTATTCTTTGGGACAATTCTGATGGAGGCCTTACTGTGGGGTCTGAATGGATTATTCAGAAGCTGTGAACCCCTCAGATACCTTGATGACTAATCTTGGTACTATTGTTCAGAATTAGTTAAAACAGCCTTGCCCCTGAAGTATTGAAACAAAATAATCCTAAAGCTGGCCTGGTACCTACAACTGGCTTTTCTACCTACACAGGGCTAAGAAAAAGATCTCTGACACAAACCTCTGTGTGTGCAAAGACTCAAAGTAAACCTTGGCTTCAAACTGGTAGTTGAAGAAATTGGGAAACCTCTTTTGCTTACGACCAAGGTGGGCCACATATACACAATTTATTAAGCATTCCTAAAATAGGCATTTATGGCATATCAGGATTGTGAAACAGAACTTTTTGTAACTATAGGTTATTCCATACTTAATGTGATCACATATGCTAAACTTTTAGACCATGCAATACCATTGACCCCTTGTGCTGATTAAAATTAAAGCAAAACCTTTCAATGAATATACATAATAGAGGGAAAAGGCAGTGAAAAGCCACCTGATGGTTAACTGTTGTCCTGGCTCCATACTGCCTAAGTGTCATTATTTAGACCAAGTGTCTACTGAGAGAAAGTTACTTAAATCATAGCTGCTACGCAATGCAAGAGCTCATCTCTAACAGCCTGGATGGGAATGGCAACCCAGGGACACAAACGCCACTTGGACAAAAGGAAAAGAATCCGGACTCCCATCCAACTCGAGGTTGAAGAATTTAACCAGCCCACAGGCCAGCAAGGTGGCTCAGCAGGTGAAGGTCCTTGACACCAGCCTGATTCCCAGCATCCAGCCCTGAGAAGCCACGTGGCGGAAGGTCAGGGCTGATTCCTGCAGGTTGACCTTGAGTGTTTACAGAGTTTAGCTAATTTGGATTAATGTACACTTGATGCTACTCTTGTTCTTCAGGAAGTATGAAAGCTTACACAACACAGGCATCAAAACCACGTGAGGATGATACTCCTTAGGTACAACTGAGTTCACTGGCAGAGGAAGGAAAATGGAAAGGCATTGATCGGGTTTGCTTTTGCTTGGTTGTTTTAGATAGACTCTGGCCGAGTAGCTCAAGGTGACCTCAACGTTGATGTCCCGTGCCCCCCCCCACACTGAGCATGAGCACGTGCACTACGGCACCACTGTGGTCAGCTCTGCTCTCTTTTAATACCGCACAGATTTAACAGATTTCTCAGAATCAGAACAACTTCCATGAACCGTAAGAAGAAAAAAGTTGGACTTCAGACACAATGGCTTAAAAAACATTTGAGCCCAAATCTGCATCCATCACATTGACCGTGCAGCATGAGCAGTAGGTGCTGGGCACTTTCCTGAGCATTTTCACAATAAACCTGTAAGGCTGACACTCAGGAGGTGACACACTTACCCCATGGTGTCCCCTGGCCTCCAGCAGCTCGCTCTACTGATATTGTACATTTCTGTTTTGTTCTGTTACAACAGGAAAAGAGAGCCATGACCTTTTTTTTTTTTTCTTCAGCCTGTAAACTTGGATGGGAAGGA
This sequence comes from Micromys minutus, assembly GCF_963924665.1. NCBI lineage: Eukaryota > Metazoa > Chordata > Mammalia > Rodentia > Muridae > Micromys > Micromys minutus. The sequence continues at coordinate 6,711,684 of NC_137978.1, forward strand.
ATTTCCCATCCCACCATCCAAAGTCAGGTAAACAAATGGGCAATTCTTCTTTAAAACAGAGACAGAGCTCGGCCATCCTGATGAATGCGTTAGGTAAAGCCTGTGATGATGTAAATGAAAATGGTGACCTTCATGGACGAAGCTGATGATGCTGATGATGTTGATGATGCTGATGATGTTGATGATGCTGAGGATGCAGACCATCGGGTACCAAAGGCCACCCTTTCATCATCCCACGGAAGGTTTCTGATGTCTGCTTCCCTGTGTCTCTTGATGGTACACAGCCCTGGATAAGCCACACTTCTGTCCAACTGGACCAGATTAAGGCTGTTCTTCTTTCTTTCTTCCTTTCTTTCTTTCTTTTTTACTGTCTACCAGACTTTTCTTCTTATTCTCTGTATTTACATTCGAAATGTTATCCCTTCCCCCGCCCTGCTCCCATCTCTCTCCCCCCACCCCACTCCCATCCTCCTCCCCCTTGGGAGGACACCAACGCATTAGCATCCACTGACTTTAGCACTGGGACTCTTCCACAATAAAAGCTCATGTGCAGGTAAGCACATGCACACAGCCATACCGGATAGGACTAGACTGCCACCTTTGAGAGTTCCCGTGTGGTTGGTTCACATATTATTAAGCCACCCATCTGATCTCTAATGACAGCCCTGCTGACGCTGTCTGACCTAGGTTGACAATCTGGATAGAAATTGTAGGGTTGGCTGTTCAATGGCTGTGACTTTTACCAGCACTGCTTTTGGGCCTCAAATCAATTCTCTCTTGTTTACAGACCATTTCACAGCCCTTTACCTGCAACATCACTGGTGTCAGCCTCATAAATACTTAGGTGTATATAATGCTTGAATTAGCATAATAGTCTAGGCTCGAAGCTCTTAGCCCCAAGAAGGACACGTCAACAAGCTCTCTTCACTTAAGCAATTAAGAGCCACTATGCTGCCTCAGTGGGGATATCATCAAGGTTAAAGACAATCCCAAACGGCCCTCTCACCTTTTTATTCTGAGTCTAATAAATGAGCCATAGAAATTGAAATGTTAGTAAACACTCCTAGTTGCAGGCTCTTTCCGGACCATGCTTAATCAGACCCTCCGTCTGCAGTCATCTGCAATAGCTTTAGAAGCGTGTATATTGAATTGTTCATTTACTGCAAGAAAATTGAGTTTACTGGTTTAATTTTCAAGTCACAGTGGACACCTAATGCATCTTTTGCCAGATTTAAAATTTTCTCAGCACCAAGTTACATAAAAATATTCCTGCACTGTATTCCGGGCTATAGTAGCTATATTTCTGAATGTGATAATGATGTTGTGGCTTTTAAATGTTTATCATTTGTGTGTGTGTGTGTGTGTGTGTGTGTGTGTGTGTGTGCACAACCTTGAAGAGGTTCTGGTAATCAATCGCAGGTTGCCAGGCTTGCTCAGCAAGCTCTTTGGACCACCAAGCCCCCTCACCATTTCTGTTTTGAGTTTTGAGCAAGGATATTTATTGTCTTAGCCAGGGTTTCTATTCCTGCACAAACATCATGACCAAGAAGCAAGCTGGGGAGGAAAGGGTTTATTCAGCTTACACTTTCACACTGCTGTTCATCACCAGAGGAAGTTAGGACTGGAACTCAAGCAGGTCAGGAAGCAGGAGCTGATGCAGAGGCCATGGAGGGATGTTACTCACTGGCTTGCTTCCCCTGGCTTGCTCAGCTTGCTTTCTTATAGAACCCAGGTCTACCAGCCCAGGGATGGCTCCACCCACAATGGGCGTGGCCAGTGATGGCTCCACCCACAATGGGCTGGGCCCTCCCCCCTTGATCACTAGTTGAGAAAATGCCTTACAGCTGGATCTCATGGAGGCATTTCCTCAACTGAGGCTCCTTCTCTGTGATAACTCCAGCTTGTGTCAAGTTGACACAAAACCAGCCAGAACAGGGAACATATCTGTAATCACAACACTTAGGAAGCTGAGGCTTTGAACCACATTCTCCAGGCCAGTCAGGGATACTTAAATCCAAGGCAGTCTTGGACTAGCAGTGGGAACCTGTCTCAAAAACAAACAACAACAACAACCAAGGTCTGGGGAAATAGCTGCCTGTCGTGCAAATTCAGGCTTGAGGGCTTGATTCCTAGTTCTAGAAAAAAGGTTGGTTAACCTTTAATTGAAATACTATTTTCCTTGGGACATTTTCCCCAGATATCACTGATGTTCTGTTCCCAGTCTGAGCTAGGCACTCGCTGTCTCTGCTACAACCTTTCCTGGACTTGCCTGTTACAAGCACATTTTAGTTACTGTCTGTACATCTGTCCTTTTCAGACCACAGTTCTTGGAGATGAAGTCCCGTTGGCTTATTTGTGCTCTGATGTTCTAGTGACTCGAGTGCAATCTTTGTAGTCAAACAGATACAATTCGGTTTTCAACTCATCCCAATTCAGCCTCCCCACTGTCTGTGAGGGCTGGACAGATAACGCAGACCTTCGGCTTCCCCAGCAACCTCACTACAACACTGGTTCCAGTCAGAGGACCATGTCAGTACAATGAGATGCTCTGACACTGTGAATGGTGGTGAATGGCAGTCCCTCCAAGAGCCTCGCCCGATGGGTACTGGGCTTTACTGCTGCATACAAGGCCTGCACTGACTTACTGCATACAAGGCCTGCACTGACTTACTGCATACAAGGCCTGCACTGACTTACTGCATACAAGGCCTGCACTGACTTACTGCATACAAGGCCTGCACTGACTTACTGCATACAAGGCCTGCACTGACTTACTGCTGCATACAAGGCCGGCTCCTTTCCACTCCGGGTCCTGTTCCCCATGTGCCATGTGTTGTGCCCACTCCCCTAACATTACTGTTTGTGCTCCAGCTCCTGGATAGCAAGGGAGAGCAACAGTCTTGAGACCAACACAGGGGCTTCAATTCCTTAACTCTATACAAGGCACTTGGTCTCTGAATGTTTCCACCCATGAGATGGAGCAAGCCATTTCAAGATACTGCTCTCCCTTAAACCCCTGGCATGGACTGAGGCCTCCCTTCGTGTGACGGCTATGGTGCCCCGAGCACCTCTCTCTGAGGCTGCAGAGGCCACAGGGACAGCCAGTTGATAAGCATCCTGCAGTCAGAAGATAGGTAGAGGCAGCAGCCCCACCAGAAGATGTGAGACAAAACCACTTGTCCTCAGAGCCCCAGCACCCTTCTTCACACAACTCGGTAGTCTCTCCCAGAACTGACCCTAGATGATCATGAGACCGTATGACTCACAGTTGAAACCAGAAGATTTTCCTGAAATACGGCGATATAAGTGGAATAGCCGGGGGCGGGGCGGAGAGGGAGGAGGGGGGGTTGATGGTTCCGTTGATATTAGAGTATGGGCAGTTGACACATCTACCACACAAAGTTGTCTATACTTAATATACTTAACAGGGGCCAAAGAGGTGGATAGATATGGTTGTCACCAACCCTGGTAACCTGGGTTCCATCCTCAGGGCTCACATGATAGAAGGAAACAATGTGCTGTACCATTTGCATTCACACACCTGCATGCATGCACACACACATGCATACACACACACACATTCGTGCACACACACATGCATGCACACACATGCACACACACACATGCATGCACACACATGCACACACACACATGCATGCACACACATGCATGCGCACACATGCACACACACATGCACACACACATGCACACACATGCACACACATGCATGCACACACATGTACACACACATGCACACACACATGCACACACATGCATGCACACACACATGCATGCACACACATGCACACACACATGCACACACACATGCACACACATGCACACGCACATGCATGCACACATATGCACACACACATGCACACACATGCATGCACACACATGCATGCACACACACATGCATACACACACATGCATGCGCACACATGCACACACGCTCACATGCATGCACACACATGCACACACACATGCACACACACCCGTAAATATAAAAAATTTAAAGCATAATAGATAGCAATGAATACACGAGCTTTATTTCTTTTGCGATTCAAAACTTTCCCCTATTCGAAGCTGCAAAAGGAAAACCTGATTTCCCACGCGCATCAGGTTGTGGGTAAGCTGAGCAGTGAGAGTGGTAGGTCTGGCCAAAGTGAGACACTGTCTTTCAGATGGTCTACGGTGCCTCATCCTGGAGCTGCATTACAAGGCTAATAGAACGAGCCGATGGGGTAAGAACGAGTGTTCTGACAGAAGATTAGCACCACAACATCTCTGATATTCTAGTAGTGAAATCAAGCCTACATCGAGAACCGGGGAGTCTATGAGCAGCCGGGTTCTAATTCTATTCTGTCTGCTTGGACTTATGCTAAGAGGGGGAAATGACAAATAGCCACAGAGATTTTCTTGACATTGTGCTTAACTGAAATTTCAAAATAAATCAGTCAGGATCATTTTTTAAAGACTTATAACTAAATTATCACTGGGTCGTTTTGTTTGGTTCCTGACTGGGTTTCTGAGGGACTCGTGGTGAGATACACGGAGATCTGAAAATGGACCACAGTGTGCAAACATTGCAGTTTGGTTTGATTTAGTCTAACTCTTGTGTAATAACTTTCATTGAAGTGTGGCTTGAGGAGCAGGTTAGGAGCCCGAGGCCACAGGCTCATCTTGTTCTTGTTACAACGCGGATGCCCTGCAGTCCCCACACTATATATCAGAGGCTTGGCACTGGAGTCCCAGGACTCATCACGAGCGCAACCCTCAGAGCAGAGCTGCTGAGAGACAAACAACATGGTTGTGTTTGCTTGGGAAATCCTGCTCCTTAAAGGAAACAGAGGGGTCTTGGAGGAGCCTGCGAGTCAGAGGAAGCCAAGGAAATGTGGTTAAAAATAATCCACTTTCCAGAAAGACCAGCCATTTCCCTGATCTCAGGAGTGGTGGGACAGGGTTTCTGAGTGCTGCCTGGCTGCTCTGTGGAACGGTGACTTCCAAGCAGCTCCTCTGGCACAAGGGCTTCTCGTGAAAGGAGGAAAACAGTCTCAGGTCTCACATCTTCATGGGCAAAATGTAGGATTATGCCAAAATATCTCTCGGGTCTCATCCCACCAAGAAATTGGGCAATTCAGTCCCTGTGACACCTTGAACCCATCTCTGAATCCATTTGCATCCGAGTCTACAGAGAGAAGTCTTCCTGTGAGAAGAAGGAAGAGTCTAAGAGAAGTCACAGTGGCTGGGTACTTCTGAGGCAACGACTCCTAGGCAAGGACAGGGAATAAGGTTTGTTCTTCAACATCTAATGCCATGAAAAGATGAAACAAAGGCCAAGAGGGAAGACATCGTAAATAATGAAAGGCCACCAGTTTAAGTCAGGAATACTGTTAGAAGACCATCAATACTCTGGGCATTGATTATTGTGTGTCCGCCTCCCGTTGTCTTTTGACGAGGGCTTGAACCATTATAAAATCAAATGGGCCTGTTATACGTAGATGCTTACATGTTCTGTTTCTGTCTCTCTGTCTCTCTGTCTCTGTCAACCCCCTCCCCATTGTGGAATATGCATTTAGGGGGAATGGAGGTTTCCTCAACTGAACACAGAACCTGCTGGTGCCAAGGAAATCAGATGTTTGGTGTAAAACAATCGGTGAGACTGAAGTGACAAACCTAAAATAAGTCAGCCAAGAATGCATAGAGCCCAAGAGCCTTCTCACATATCCATACACACAGACACACAGACACACACACACACAGACACAGACACACACACAGACACAGACACACACACAGACACACACACACAGACACACAGACACACACACACACACAGACACACACACAGACACACAGACACACACAGACACACAGACACACACACACACACACACACACCCAACAAGCCTCCATGATCAATCCAGACTATTTCCTAGAGATGGAAGAAAGAGATCCAGGAAGACACACTGTCTAATTCCATTCTTATTCCGTTGTGGATGCTTCCAGTATATGGTGTGTGTGAGTGACTCCGTTGTGTGACAGCAGGATCCAAGTGCACCTCACCAAGAGCCAGCCAGAGTCAGAGTGCAGCTCTGTCCTGTGGACATGTGCTAAGTGTTTTGCTGAACAAATGTCTAATATGCAGATTCAATGTGGCCATTTGTCTCCTGACGGGAAAAGGAATCTGTGCTCTCTTACGAAGACATTAAGTCCTCTTATCTATTCAATAGCATTAGAAAGCCGAGGACGGAGAGATCATGTCTGTGTGTCTATCACAGGCTATACAGAAAGTTCCAGAACACCCTGGCCTATAACGAGGCCATCTCACACCAAAGTAAAAGATGCAGTTTCCTCCTTTAGTGCTGAAGGGTGGTATAGTTCAATGTGCCCACATAAGGAAACAGCATCCTCAACAACAGTAATTTTAAAGAAATACTTAGATTTGGGGGAGTACAGAGCTGTTCTTTATAAATGTAAGGAGGCATCCGATGAATACCAAACCTAAACAAAATATCAGCCCAGATGGGAACCCACTACCCAGACAGAGCTGTGACTAATTCTGGGGAAAGAAACGGAGAATTGTTGAAATCAACTCTATCTGAGGAGGGAACGTTGCCTAGTTAGTAACATAGTCAACCAGCTGATTCTACATGTTAATAACTTTCAGGTGAGCTGGACATAATGATGAGCCCTTCAATTCCAACACTCAAGAAGCAGAAGCTGGTGAATCTCTATGAGTTCAAGACCAGCCTGGTCTGCAAAGTGAGTTCCAGGCCAGCCTAGAGGTAGGTCTCAAAATGAAAGCAAATCTCGAAGCTTCCAGGTGTTAGAGATTTTATTTCCCAGGCCTCGCTGAAAGCAGCCCCTCTGCAGGTAACCTTGCCTGGGGTCTGCCTCTCTGTGAAATCTAGAACAAACTCAGCTCTAGTCCCACGGAGTTACGACGGGGGTGAGGATTTATGATTTCAGTGTTCAATAGGATGTGGGGGCTTGCCTTAACTTTCATTGTACATCTCAGCCACTAACACAACATTCTGACCAAAGCTGGCTATCTTTGTTAAACAGAGTTACAGTAGAGGGTATGTCCTGAGTAATCTCAGCTTTATTCTGAAGCTCTATTATTAAGAAGAAAAAAATGAAAAAACGTCCCTAGCTTCCATGTTCTCAATTCTCTTAAAGCCCAGTATTCCCAAAACCAAAGTAACTGTAGGAAACAAGGATTCGTTGTAACCTGCGGGTCCTTCCCAGTTCTCCTTTTGTTTCAGGTCATGGCCATGACCACCTCGAAGCCACCATCTCTGAGAAAAGATGAAAATGGAGGCTCAGACACTAGCAGTGTGCCGTGTGGTCACTAGGGAAGAAAGGGACTTAGGAGATGACTCTTCTGGGACCTGCCTATCTTACACTACTGTTCCCTCAAAAACTAAGAAGTTATGTCTTAAGTCCTAAAATAAATATGTCTCTTTCGATTGTCTTTTTTTTAAGCCATTTTCTCTGAACTCTAGCTTTCCTGTAGCTAGCTCTGTAGATCACCAGGCTGGCCTCAGATCCGCCCACATCTGCCTCCTGAGTGCTGGGACCAACCGTGCCGACCACTGCCTGGCAAGATTTGACTGTGTACCCGGGGCTCATTCCAACCCTGTCAAGTCCAGCTCAGGCACGCCACCTCTCTCACACGTCACACTCACACTTCACACTCTCCACGTCACACTCTCACACGTCACATCGTACCACAAACACGTGTGGGATTAGCTCCGCTCACTGCTCCGCTGTGCCACAGAGCTGCCTGTTAGACATAAACCAATTTATCGTGGCGTGTCTGTGTATTCAGTTTCTCCTTGTTCCTTTTTGGCCAGAATAGATGGGCAGGGAGGGGACCTAAAAACCAAAGCATGGTCCTGGTGCAGTGACATGATTCCTCACACAGCTTTCCAGGCCGGCTTTGTAAAACCTGCAGAGGATGCTGATCACAAGAGGAGAGGAGACTGACTATACCTGATGGACACTGCGTCCCACCGATGGACAGAAAGCTTTATGGAGCATTTCAAAGTCCCATCTGATAGCCCCTTTTAATCAACCTTTGACTAGAACAAGGCCCAGACCTGGTTATAGTCTGCCCACGGCTGCCCACATCCACCACGAGAAGGCTTTTTTCCCCAGCACCTCCCCAGCACTAGACGGATGGAAATATGGGTTCTTCTGTGCAGCACAGAACTTAAACATAATTATATTACTATCCTAGACACCCATTAAATATGATTGAAACAACGCCCATTGCAAGTCCTAAAAACCTTAACCACCAGTTTTACTTCTAAAATAAAGTAAACTGCCAAAAGTTCTGATAAAAGTGACAATTGATATTTTTAAGTAGTGGAACTGAAATTTCCCTATAGCGGAGACAAAGGAATCCTTACCCAGGTAAAGTGGAGAAGCACCAATAAATTTAAGGTAGCTTACGCAAGTTAGCAGTAATGAATGTCATCCTCTGTTTTGTCATGAGAAAAGATCTTTCTGCTGCTAAAGGAGACTGATTTAGATTATGAATAGCTGTAGTGATTTGCAAAAATGGCTCCAGAGAGAAAGAATGAGACTCCATATACTCATGGCACTTGAGGTTTCTGCCCTTTTTGTTGAAAATTAATTTGTCCTGTGGGTTATTGGATTCCAGCTCAGCCAATGTATATTGCTCAGTCATCACAAATTTACTTAAAATTTAGTGTAGCTGAAGTTCATTCAACAAGACAAAAGTCTACAGTTGAAAGCTTCTAAAAATCTTCTTTAAAAACTGGCTAACGTGTAATTGAAAGTGCTGGGGTCTAAGTAGATTCACATAATGTTTTGCAGGTATCGATATATACTATATTGCGGTGCTCAAAATGGATTTTTCTCTTGTTTTCCGAGGGAAAATCGGATAGAGAGAATGTATCATCCTTCGGTGAGGGAAAAGGGGCTTTTGGTCAAAGTGTCCACATTCACAAAGCCCATAAGCCCCGTACTGGGGTTAGACTCTGTAGCACACGTCATGACGTCTCATTTGTTCACAGACTTTTACATTTTAAAACAAATGTTTTGAAGGCAAACAGACCGAGCAACTTCTTCAACCCTAAAGATATGACGGTGAGAACTCTGAACTCACTGACAGTCCCAGCTCGGTGAGTTCTCTGCAGACAGCTCATGGCTGGCTTCTGATGCTGCAGTATAGGGACCAAGATGGCCAGGGTCACGGGAGCAAAAAGGACGGCGCTCCTCTACCCGACAAAAACAAGTGGAGAAGAAAGGCAGATGTGGCTCAGGAGAGGCTCTGGCGAGATGGGCGGATAAGGGCATGGTACATAGGAAGAAACTGTGAAAAACAGCTTTTATTAATTCTTCCTCTAAAGCGATTCCCCGCCCGTTGTCTCTGTTTCTGTTTTTACACATTTAGAGGTCCTTAGTACTTAAAACACACATGCATGTGTTTGACAATCTTTTTCCCCTTCAAAGGGGAAATTTTTTAAATTTCAAAATTTTAGATACATCTCAAAACTTATTCAATAGTTTTAAAAAAATCACATCTTGAGAACCTCAACTGTAATGAAGGCCATGGGGTTGCTCCGAATTAAATTATTGAGACACAGGTGGCAACAAAGCTTTGTTCCTCGCATTTAGAGAAGAAAGATCGCTAGGTAACAAGACTTTCCAACAAGATGTAGTATTACACAGTCATTAAGAACTAAACCCAGATGATAAAAACACTAGGCCACATACTGTCATTAAGATAAGAAAGCAGGTGCTGTTCAGAGCAACCTAAACCAGAGGACGGAAATGAGAGCTTCGTTTCAGTCCTAAAATCTGATCCGTAGCAGACTTCACAGCTGACCCTCTCTCAAGAGCAGCAATGGCTAGAGACACAGTTGGGCAAAAGGAGATCAAGCGCTGAGCTGGTAACACTGTGGACAGGAAGTGTTATGTCAAAGGACCCCCCGGACCTGAAGACCCTTTTGATTCAGGACCCCTTGTTCCTCTGGAGATTTATGGGCCTTGCAATAGGCATCTCATCTCTTCCTTTCTGGCTTAAAGAGAGTCAATTCTGAACATGCTTCTGATTGGCATGATGTGGAATTGCAGATGATCTCAAATTTTTTTTAAGTGAGAAAAGGAAATTTCAGGAAAAATGAAAATGACGGTACATTCGGGGGAAGCATCTACAGAGAGCCCAGCCATGTGATCTGCTGCTGATACTGACCCCTTCACCCTGACCTGTTTCAGCCAGGTGTAATCCGTACACCCTTAACCAGGAATTAAAACTCTACGCTGCTTGCTACTTTAATTGATTGATGCTAAAAGTTTAGAAAATTCAGCCGAACCCTCGATCGCAGAGCGCCTTTAACCAAGCCTTCTCTCTCAAAGCAGCGCCCTCAATTGAGACTGGCAGAGCACATTTTTAGCTTTCGAGCAGCTCTGTCATTCCACACAGAATGTGTCTGCCACTTCACAGGACAGCCTGAACTGAAAGACATGGACTTTGAATCAGAGAATCAATAGAACGCTTAATGGACAATTAGGAGAACAGCTGTAGGACTGTCAGAGCCCCATCTGTACACAGCTCGAACAGCAAGCCTGGACAGGACAAGGAGACAGCACGCAAGGCCCCAGGGCACTGGGCCTGGGACAAAGCCTCCCTCTGAGCCTCTTTTAATGTGAATATAGTGTTCTTTTTCATCGCAAATCTTAACACGTGTAGAAAATTATGGAAATTGCTTAAGCCATTTGTCAACTTACATCATGTGAATTGATCAATAAATTTCACGACTTTGTTGTTAATGTAGATAAATTTTGGCATTTAATTAAGCACGAGTGAAAATGTGGCCACTTTTCATTTCAGCAGATGCATTTGTAACACAGAACTACAGGGGTAAATACAACCCAATCAGGGGTTAGCACTAAATATTTATAGACAATGTAGTGATTCCCAAAAAAGACACAAAGGGTTTCCACAATGAAACAATTGCTGTGCGCAAAATCTGAACTGAGTCCCAATGGAGTCTGTAGGAAGTGTGAACAGAATCTCAACATTGAAACCTCCACTGAAGAGCTGCTCGTGTGTTTCCTTCATAATCCTGCCTCTACAGTAAATTTACAGTTTCAAGTTTCTTCACGGAGTGAATCTAAATAGTAAGAGACTGTAGACATGTACTAAAATTTCCATGTTAAGATAAAGCCAACCCTTTTCTATTTCTGTTAGTAAACGCATTTGCTACGTGCTGGGTCCTTCTCTTACAGACTAGAAGGGAAGGCTCAGGATGCTAATTTATTGAACATAACATGATTTTGGTTACAAGGCTGGTCAAGAGGACACTGGGGTGGTAACTGGAGACAAGATGCCAGACAATGGAAATGACAGCATGAACTTTTTAGGTTTCCTCCATATGACCTGAGGGGCCCCAAGATGAAATCCTTGCTCCTGACAGCCAGAAGTACCATAGCCTTAACCCTCCGTGGCAGAGTCTGACATGATAAACTGCTGTATCTCATTTGAGGGGGGACAGGTGCCTCTTGGTGATTCTGCTGCTGCCTTCAGGGAAAGGGGGATTCAGAATCACATGGCTGTCTTTAGAACGAAATCCACCCCATAATTCGGTTCTCACCATTGTCTGCCGGCTGGAGGCTGGGCAATGCCTGTCCTTGCAGAGCAAAGCCGGCATGGTGCCTGTGTTAAATCCTTTGTAAGTGTTTACAAAAAAGTTTAGGGAATTCAAAGCTGATCTCTCAGTCCTGTTTTTACAATGCCTCCATGTCAAATTGACCATCATGGCTCCCGCAGCTTGGCACTTACTGCTGTTCTGGCAGGACCGAGTCAGAGATGACTCTAACTCCAGACTCTAATACAGAGAAATGAGAAGCAAGCAGCCAAGGAGAGAATGGATATGTCTTTTTACAGAACAAAATTACCCATCAAAAGTCCCAGCCAAAATTCCTTTTCTGGAGCAATTGTGTGTCCGTGTTTCTTTTTATACCGAAATTTAAATTTCCTAGGATTCAAAACTCATCTTTGCACACCTGAAAGGAAAAGGGGCTGGAACCTGTACCTCAGCTCTAACACAAGCAATCAGGGGTCCTCTGTAATCGCTGAAATGTGGCTTCATGAGGTCATAATACAAGTGGTTTTTCTGAGTAATGTACAATCAGAGACTTTGAGGGAAAACACTCTTGCTTATGCTAAAGAGATACTGCCATTTGTTGAGTATTTTATGTGAACACTGAAGAACCAGCAAGGTTAGAACAGTAAGATTCCCTAAAATCAAGATTTCAGAAGATTACAGATGGCCACTTCTCCCAACAGTAAATACCATCCCTTCCCCTAAACCTGAGTCTAGGCTGGCCTTTAGAACTGTTTTCCCAAACTGTTTTCTAGCAAAGGAGGAATACTTATCCTCACTCTAACCTTCAAAAGCTACTGTTTTGGCATTTTTCAGAGCCAACTGTTATGCTGGAGAAACATTTAGGTGTCTCTAAATGAGAGGTCCCTTGGAAATGTTCCTGAATGACGTCAGACCATTTTGCAGCTTCAAGCACCCACAATCCCAAGGAAAAGAGTAACCACAGCACAGCAGAGGGGCCCCATCACGGAACCCACCCAGCCCACAGAATCACAGAGAGAAGCATGTGGTTAACAGAGTGCATTTGTAAGAACGAGCAGAGAGAGAGTCACAGACTTTTACGTTCCTCACACAATGCCTCAGATGTTTACAGGGAATGACTAATGTGTTTGGAAATTATGCAATATGTTATACTTTACCTTGGTTTACGCCACAAATACAGATGTCCTGTATTTTATGCTGTCATGGATATTAAAAAAAAAAAAAAAGACAGAAGACAGTAAGTTTAGGGGAGCTTTGTTTCACACAATCAGTAACTGAAACTTCCATTCTTTCTCAAATTCCTCATTCCTTTTGAAAGTGTGGTGGCTGGAGACACCCATACCCCTATTCCTCTTGTAATAGGAACCCAACAAGAACTGGAAGTCAAGCTGCAAACTGGCAGGGAGGAGGGCAGCAATGATTTTGAAAAGATGCTTAGGTAGGTTACCTCTCTCTTCTATGGGCTCACTATTCTCCATGCAGTATCGCTCCATTTCCCAACTCCACATCAATGCCCCAGCGGAATATCATCTGCTTTTAGGAATGTGGTCTTGAAAATCAGCCAATGACCAGATTTACTTAAAAAGAATAGCATTTTTCTAAGGTGTTAACAAATAGGTGGCTATTTGTGCTGGTAATATTAAAATTGCCAAACAAAAACTAAATTGTTCTCGTTGTTATTGTTTTGAAAGGTTCTACATTGTATTACTGGGCAAACCACCCACCCAGGTTAAGCGTGACCAAGTCTCCAGGTTAAAAATGTTGAACTTCATCTGGTAGGACTGATCAATGACCATGATTAACTATAAACCTGCAGACTTGCCATCACTGAATCCTAGTAGACCCAACTACATTCTCCTCCGAGTCTTCACAGGGACTTGTACCTGATTTTGTTACCAGTTTTCATTCAGATCCATTGATGAACAGGACAGGTTTGCTTTTGTTTCTCTCTTGGTTCTGAAAGTCTTGTGAGAAGCAGAGTCGCGTGTATGGTGAGCGATGGCAGACAAAAGGAGACGAGGAAAGATAAACCTTGGTAAAATATTTATTTTCATTTTATTTGTATTGGTGCTTTGCCTACATGTCGGCATATGTACCAGTTCCTGATGCCACAGAAGACAGTATTGGATCCCCTGGAAGTAGAGTTACAGATGGTTGTGAGCCACCATGTAGGTGATGGGAACCAAACCTGTGTGTGTCCTCTGCAAGAATCATAGAGCTGGGCCATCTCTCCTGCTCCAGAAACTACTCATTGAAATAAATTGTCTGTGAGCTACATGGACGAGTTAGACCAACAGAGAAACCCTGCCATAAGCAGGTGCACAGCTTCAACAAGAATAACTTTACTGTTGGGGACTGACTAAATTTAAAGTCCTTTAAAATTCTGTCACCTCTCAAAAGCATGTCATTGTTTCAGGCTGCCCTAACTAATCCCTTATTGCAATCACCTTGGTACTAATCCAAATTTCCTTCTCTATTGCCCAAAGGCAGAAATAAATATATCCTTAATCTAATATTTTATCTCTAATAATCTAATATTCAAAAACCAAGAAGATTGTGTGAGACACTTCCTGCAAGAAAGTATAATCATGACCCTTTCCACTGTGCTAAAGAGGGTCCAAGAACTATGGCTGTCTGTCTTTATTGTGAGGTCTCCAAAAGTTCGCGGCGAGTTAGTCCCCACTTTGTCTGTGGGAAAGCCCCGAGAGGCACCGAGAAAAGGTGACAGCTGCAAACGCACTTGTTCCCAGGTTATGTCTGATACCAAAAATGCTGACACCGGAAGTGAGTCTGAACTTCAGGGTTTCTTGGCAGAACACTGAAAATATCCACCTGTACCTAGGAAAGAAACAGTGTGGCCCACTGATTCCGGAAAACCTCAAGCTTGGTTGTTTCAGCCACCGGTGGAGTCACCAGATGTGGGACTGAATCCTGCATGTGATTCACCAGCCAGGTATTCTTGGGCGGTCTTCTTAAGCTAACCCTCCATGTTCTTCCTTGGAAAGAAGAGCATAACGTGGCCTACTGTGTGCTAAGTGCCTAGGTTAAAGACTCGGCAAGAACAGAACAGGTTGTACAATCATCTAACCAACTGTACAATTAAAGAACTAGGAGGTTAGCTTCAGCAGAGCAGGAACCCTGTGAGATTACTGCTTTTTCTTCCTCAAGCACATAGACATGATGTCTAAAGAAAGATTCTTATTCTAGCCCATGTGTCCACATTATTTTCCATGTTACTTACACTGTTCATCACACAGAAATCACTTGGTTTGAGATTTTTATCTTTTTACCTCCTCTGCTCACTACTAACAGGCAATAAGCCACCTAAACCAGGGTTGGGGGAGGGGAACATGTACCTACCACTGCACCGGGGCTGACAGTAAGTTCACCTGTGAGCACGAACTATCACATCCATGCCCCACATGTGACAGGAGACCTGGAAGGAAGGCAGTTTTGGAGGCTAGGCTTGTCAAACCTTGGCAACAGGCTTTGTAAAAGCTTTTGTAAGAACCGAAGACCTTGGACTTGAAGAGACCTGCGGAGTCGTTGTAACTCAGTTAGGAATGTAGGAAGACTGAGAGGGTTCTAGACAACTTGCCGCAGGTCAATGACGAAAACAAGCAACACAAATCAAACAAAGCCTCTCAAAATTCCCAGGACTGAAGTTCTTCGTTATTTCATTATTTACCACACGTCCCACATTCGCCTCTCACACTGAGGAAAAGTGTGGTCATTATCAGAAAACAAGGTTATGACACGTCATCTCATTCTTTCTTCAGGTTGATTTTGGAGCACAGCAGATCTATGACCAAAGGCCTTGGCCACCAACACACTGCAGACTCACCATGCGCTGACACCTCTGGACATCCATGAAGGGTCATCTCGTTCCAACAGCTAAGTGAGCCACACAACCAAGCAAAAACACCCACACTCCAAAATACGACTGCTGCAGAGCAGACTTTCTGTAGTTTCCGTTGCTCTCGCTGTGGTCACGTGGCTATCAGCAGGGTTAACGCCAGTGAAGGCACGAATGAGATGATCGGGCCTGGGGAAGGGGAATCATCGAGAAAAGTTGCCGGGAGGCGGCTAAACCACACGTGAAACTGGTATGAAGGAAATTTTCTCAGTAGCTAAGGACATGCACGTCACATGACTGTATCAGAGCTGCGCTGACGTCATCATCTTTTCCCACTCCGACTTCTGCAAGCAGCGAGATGGGAAGTGCACAGAGGCCATTAGTCAGCGTCATCACAGGCCTAATCTGGGCCGACACTTGAGTGTCTTGCTCTTGTTCTGAGGTTAGATGGACTGAGTGACCTTTGGTGAGCTTGTGGCTTTAATGAGGGTTTGTTTGGTTGGTTGTTTTGGTTTTTTGAGATGCTAAATCACACTCTACCAAGATGCAAACAATCACAACAGCTTCCGTTTCCTTTCCTTGTAAGATAAGCATGTTAAGAATGCATCCTTGATTTTCTGATCATCAAGGTCTCTCGGTAGCTTGGGAAGAAGCTGATTTGAATAAGAGACATGAATTTGGTTCCATTTTCATTGCATATCAAATAATGCTAATAGATCACAGAGAGCCAAATGCTAGTTCTTCAGAATGTGAAGGCATTCAGATGTATATTACAAGTATATTAACACAACTCTAATTCAACACATTTAATTCTTAAATGCTACATACACTTGTTCAATCTCCCATTTTAAAAGTAGAAAAGGTTAGATTATAACATCAGGTTAGCTCTCTTTGAAGCAGGTAATAATTAAGTTGATTCACTGTTGCAATTACTGTCAAATCCCCTTTAATTACCAGAGACTTTATAGCGGCTTCATTACACGTCTGCCATAATGCATTGTGGCCCTAAGGAGAGGTGTCGCAGGAAATTCTGCATAGCATGGATAATTCTAACCCGAGGTTACAGCTTCCAGCAAAAGCTCCCACACTGAATTTATCTTTTTTTGACATTTCTCTCTGTTACTTGAGCAGTTAAACTGAGGTAACATCACTAAAACACCTACCAAACTTTAAAAGTTACAATCGATTTCTCCACTGCCTTTAAAACAAAACAAAAAGAGAGAGGGAGGGAGAGACCGAAGGGTGGAGGAAGGATAAATTAGTCATCAATTACTGCCCCACAATCATTCCATTCTTTTAATGATGTGCCATTCAAGTAGACGCCAAATCTACCCACCGAAATCAGACCTGTGACTCCTCATTCTCCTCCTTCTTGTGGATATTTTTTAAAAGATGGAAGTCAAAAATTCAATGGAACTCTAATAGATAATCCCAAAGAGAAAAAATTTTAAATTTATTAGTGATTTTGACAACTAATATCTGGGGAAAGTAATCATTAAAATACACAATTTCCAAGTTTCCCCAGTGCTGCTTGTATTCACTGGAAAAATCTTTACAAACCTCAGCCTGTGAGTGGGACAAAGTTCAGAACAGATAACAGAACGCCTCTCAAAGATTCTTTTCTTTAAAGTGAGGCATTCGCCCCACAGAATGCGTTCGGTTCAGAGGGGCCCCAGTGTTGATGACAGTATTGGCATCTGTGTGAACAGCTAAGGGCCTGGCTTTGTACAGCAATACAGTTATTAAATTTCTCCAGAGACCATGACTCATTAATCAAATATTCATACATCTCTGTAAATACAAGCCGAAACAGAGAATACCCTCAGAGCCGGGCATCCCAACACAAGTGCTCTTTCATGTAACACTGACAAAATCCTGAGAACATGTGGTCATGTTTTGCATTTCTAATGTACTATGTACTCTTCAATCCTTCATTTCCTAAAAACAGAACACAAGCGATCTTACTCATTGAAAGTGTTAAACAGCCACAATTAAAATGACTGCGTTATTGCTTCATAGCATCTTTTTTTAAACAAGGACAGTGAATTGATTCTTCTGTTCTTTGTTTACCATCAAACAAGTAATTTTTCCCAGGCGGATGAAGAAACCCAGGGCCATGCTCCTATTAATACAAGAATTTGTATTAGCATAGAAAACAACGAATTGCTACTTAGAGTTGGAAGGCCAAATGGCTTAACGTATTAGCAGACATGAACTTGCTATATTTTGCAAAGCCCTGGGTCTGTTTTGTGACACCAGTGTCCCCTCACTTGGTACGGTAACAAAAGGTCTTTCCCGTTCAGTGTCTGGAAAACTGGGGTCTGAGAGCCAACCACAGATGAGAAAGCACAAATGTTTCCTCATAAGGCTGCTAGGATTAGGTCCTTACCTCAGGGTAGGCAAGATGGGCCATGGAAAGGGGAGAGAGAAAGGAACATGTAATGTAAACCTCCCCCTTAGCACGTAACTCACTTTCCCAAAACAGGGATTGGGTTCTCAATGTCACCTCCACCTCATCCTGCCCACCCATCCCAGCCTACTGCTCACACTGCCTGGTCCCCCAAGCTTAGGCCCAGGACTGTTCCCCACCACGTCTGCTCTCATCACATCTGGTCCAGGACTCCTCCTCCACCCACACGTCAGTCTCTCTAGATTTCACCTCCGTCCTTCGGACGTCTGACGAAATATGGTGTGTGGACACCTAGATTCAGCGGTGGAATCAGGATGGTTTAAATCCCGGGTCTGCAAAAGAACAGGCAATTGATGGCACCCAAACTTTTTTGTCATGGCGTGGAGATAATGAAGAGACCTGTGGTTCGTGCGCCATGGCTGCTGTCCTTCAGGCTGATTCCAACTTTTCCTTTGTCTGATGATACCAAGTCCTTCCCGAACTTAGCCAGCAGATTTCTCCTGGCAGTTAAGTTCCTCTGGTGACCAGAGCCTTGCACGTCTCCCGATGCTGGCTCCTTTCCTGTGGCACACATACCACACGGTACCACCCACCACACCACACACCACACACCACACAGTAGCCTGCACTCTGTTCTTCCTGCCGAGTTCAATGGCTCCCACTTCCCAACACTCCTTTGCAAGTGTGGTAAGAAACTATGGGATGCCCCTGGAAATATTTAAGTTGTATATTTAATGTATAATTAAAGTAAGCTACTCATCCGTGACAAGGTTAGAGTTATGGCTGATAACACTGTACTTTGCTTCTGACATTCCTAATAAAGAAATTTGCAAAATAAAATAAATTCTATGTTTAAAGTGCATGTTAATGGAAATATAGACACAAGCTTATTCATCCAAGTTCACAGATCCCCGAGGACTCTTCAGAGGTTCATCGTGTTAAGAATGAAATGCATTGGGAGCCTGGAGAGTTGGCTCAGTGGTTAAGAGCACTGACTGTTCTTCCAGAGGTCCTGAGTTCAATTCCCAGCAACCACATGGTGGCTCACAACCATCTGTAATGGGATCAGATGCCCTCTTCTGGTGTGTCTGAAGATAGCTACAGTGTACTCACATTAAATAAATAAATAAATAAATAAATCTTAAAAAAAAAAAAAAAAAAAAAAGAACTGCATTTAGTAACCCCATACATTTCTTAACCCCATACATTTAGTGAGCAAGTCCACAGAGCCTGTAGACTTATGCCTATGTAAAACACAGGTAAAACCATAGAGAAGGGCTTGAGGAATCTTGCAGTTTTAACTTCTCACGGATTAACGTATGAAGACTAAACCTCAGTTCTGATTCCCAGTCTGTCCATCCTTCCTTCTGTGTCTTCCAGGCATCCACTGAAGCCCATACGGCAGCCCAGGCCTCACTGCCCCAGCCGCCTGGCCTCCCTCACTGTGCATAACTGCCATGCTGTGTTTCGCCCACTGTGGTTCCCCGAAACTGACCACCCCAGCCAGTGTCAGGGCAGCCACACCTCCAAAGTCCCCACAGGATAATTCCTTTCCGAACCTCACTCTCATTTAGGAGACTGGGTATTTACACTACTTTTTTTTAAAAAGATTTTATTTTAATTGATTATGTGGATATATGTGTGGGAGGGTTTTTTCATGTGAATGCAGTGACCGTGGAGGCCTAAAGGGGGTGTCGAATCCCAGAGCCAGAGTCACAAACTGTTGTTTGCCTCCTGTTAATGTGGGGGCTGGGAGCCAAACTCTGGTTTTATGCAAGAATATTGGGCACTCTTAACCACAGAGCCATCTTCTTCAGTCCTTGTGCTAATAATTAACTCATCTCTGCATACATATAGCCATATTAGGTTTTCTAATTTATATCCATGAAGGTTTTTCTAATCCTGTAACATGTTAGCTCTATTTTGGGACAAGCCAGCGTCTTACCTTGTAAAATTTCTAATACACCTGTTTTGGGGTCTATCATGTGATCCAGTTTCATGTGTCTAGTCTCCACCCTTAAATCTCTCATGCTTGTATCCCACCAGTTCAAAATAAATCTCTTCAATCCTTTTAACCGAAGACAGACATTAACAAAAGCTGATCACATACTTAGCACCTATTGATCAGCTCAGGCCAGGCATTTTCCACACTGAATGTTCACACACACACATGCACACACACACATGCACACACACACACATGCACACACACATGCACACACACACATGCACACACGGACACACACCTGCTGTAACTGTACTTGCTTCCTCAGTTGTTATGCCAGCTAATGTGTGTTGAACAGCTTTGCTGGAAGCCATGTTTCCACCTAATTGTTGAAGTAACAACTGAAAGAGCCAGTGTGACTTTGCCCACTGTCATCTCTACTGTGAAATGCTGAAAGCTTAGGCAGGAATAAACAAACATTTTCCTTTTCTTAAAAAAAAAAAAATCAAACCAACAGCACTAGGTAAATTAATAAAGCAACATTTGTGAAGCTTGGTTCTAGCAAATGCCCTGGCAGTGTGATCCTTACGCGATACATCTTACTTTCTGCGCATCTACCATTAGTGTTTAGGATCACGTTTATATCATGAAAAAGTTCAATAATATTGTATGTTTTTAAAAGAGATATTGAAAGCAAGGAGGACATTTTGGTAGAAACTGACAAATCCTAAACCAAGAAAATACAAGGACTAAGAATTACCGGGGTATCTGGGTGTGGTGGGTGTGTCTTTAATCACAGCACTTAGCTGGGACAGAGATGGCGCCTGGGTAACAGCATGCTCTAGGCCAACAAGTTACATAGTAAGACAAAACAGAAAGAGTAGAGGAGGGAGTGACGGGGAGACGGGAGGGGGAAGAGAGGGAAGGAGGGAGGAGAGACTAAAACCATAAAGGAAGCATGAAAGAGCATGAACAATCTTGAAGAAGAAATGAGGCTGGAGAAGTAACTGTAATTTCACACTGTCCAGCAAAGTTAGTAATGAAGACAGAGTGGACTTGAGGGTACCTCAGTGGTACAATCCTGTGCTTTCATTAGCACAGCCAAGGCCCCAGGTTCAAGCCCCACTCCCACCCCCAGCCCTCCCCTGGCATTCAACTGAGGGTCCAGAACCAAATCCGTTATATTCACTGTCAACTGAGTTTCAGTCACAATGCAAACACTGTTCAGCAGGATAAAGGAGGAGTCCTTTTAACAATGGCGCTTGAACAGCCAGAGGTACAAGGATGAATCCAGATGTCTGCTTCATAGCACATACAAAAACCAGCTCAAGATGAATACAATGTAAGAAATACAATCATAAAACCATTCTTTTTAATCACAGATTAAGAAATGGCTTCTCCATATGATCCTAATAGCTCAGACAGAGGTCAAACAGACAGAGAAATTAGACTAGGATTAAAACTGGAACTATTTTGTGTTCTTCCTCCGCCGTGCCCTCCCTCCATGTGGTCCTTTGCCATGGGATCCAAAGTAACAGGCCTAACTGACCATGGACGGAAACCTTTATCAGGAAAATAAGACAATCCACAGATTGAGAGGAAAAGTCCAGAAATCATACAACTGGTAAATAACTTAGACCCAGACATAGAAAGGACCCTTACCACTCAGTAACACAATGACAAATGACCCAACTTAGAAATGAGCCATCAACCTGAATTTCCTCTGTGGCGCATGAGAACTGTGCAGCACACGGCAAGATGCCTAACGCCGTTACTAACTGGAAAATCCACGAGGATGAGGCGGGAGAAAACTGGAAGGAGCCTACTTCAAACATTACTGTACCTACCCTGGAAGACATTTTGGAAGTTCTTCAAAGCGTTAAAGACAAATTTCCCTCACACTATTAGCAATTTAATTCCTAAGCATATGCCCAGGAGAAGCAAAATACAGGCCCACGTAAAACTGTGGACATGGCCGGCTGTCGCACCATATTCAGAGGCCAGAAAGTATAAATAATACAAACGTCAATCAATTCGTGAATAAGCAAAATGTGATTTATCAATCTGCTGGAATATTCTTCAGTCACAGTAGGAATGAAGTACATGTAAGAGAGTCGTGCTAAATGAAGAAATGAGAAGAAAGACCCAGAAGAGGTAAATTCCTGTAAAGTAAATCAACAGCTGTCAGACTGGGAGTAAGAAGCAAGGGCAGAGAACTGAGGAGCAGACAGAGCTCCTTCTCGGGACAATGACAAGCTGGCTCGGCACAACGCTGAGCACTAAAGGTCTGTGTCTACATTTAAACAAACAAACAGGTGGCCGGTGAGACGGCTCAGGGGCCACCAAGGTGACAACCTGAGTCTGATCCCTGGTACCACAGCTCCTGTCACGCTGTCCACTCAGGTAATCACATAGGCATGCCCACAATTGCACACACACATGCACATACACAAATAAGTTTAACAAAAAACTTTAAACCCACAGAACCGTACACTTAAAAACAGCAAGGGTCAATACACGAAACAGCAGAGCTGTGGTTTGAACCAGCTACAGTGCCCACAGCTTTAATCCCAGTACTTAAGAGGCAATGGCAGGCAGATCTGTGAGTGTTCCAGGCCAACCTGTTTCACACAGCCAGGTCCAAGTCAGCTAAGGCAACATAGTGAGAACCTGTCTAATGGGGGACGGAGAGGGCTGTTGTTTAAAAACCACCTGTGAGCCATGAGTGTGATGACACTCTGGTTGGGTAAGTGACCCCATAGGCCAAGTGTTAAAGGCTTGGTCCCAGCCACTATTGGGAGGCACTGCAGTCTTTAGGAGGTGGGCCTGGTGGAGAGAAATTAACTTTGGAGAGGATATTAGGACCTGACCCTCCTCCCTTCTGTGCTGCCACCATGCACCCCTGCCCCTGCCCTGATATGTTTGCCTTTATCACAGACCAAAAAGCAACAGGGGCAACTGACTGAACAGAAACCTCCCAAACTATGAGCTAAAATAGGCCTTTCCACTTTTTAAGTTGTTTGGTCCAGGTATTTTGTTATAGCAATAAATTGCTTACTCAAATGACTACCCTTATCTGGGCCTTAGATGCACATTAGATACATCGCCCCCCCCCCATCTCCATCCCCATAACTACCTTAAATAATAGATTACACAGTTTCTGGATTTTATTACCAGTTATTCTGTAACTATGTCATGAAGAGAGGAGAATAGGGATGATGAAACTACTGGTAAGAAATTGCAGATCTCATGAATCTAATGAGTGTACAGACAGAAATAATCAGCCCCTGTGAATGCTCAGGAAAATGTATATCTACTTTAAAGCTGACATGTATACGTTCTATTGTGCAAAGAAATAAGAAGAGATCGGGCTACAGCTGTATCAAGATCATGTCAAGCCTATAGGATTAAAAATTTGAGCTTCAAATATTTTTTAAGTATTTTTAAATTCCCTTTTATAATATTTTAAATCTTCTTAAACCATTATTTTAAAATACCTATTATTCAGGCTCTTCAGATTCAACTGTCTCAAGTCTCTATAGAAACAAATTATATGTGAAATATAGGAGTGACTCTGAGTGTAGACGTGGGCTGGCAGCCAAAAGGGTTATGGCTGGAAAGCAGTAGTCACAGGTCACAGGTCATAGGTCACAGGTCACAGGAATGAACACCATGTAAGCCAGAGGTTAAAATACCACTGCTGCATAAATAAAAACATGAGAGGTTGAGCCCATGGTGGCCCCTTCACCAAGAATAAACAGATTAATCAAATAAAAATCCAAGTTCAACCAACTGGATGTGCTTCCATGATACAGTGAACATGTCCTGCAGAGATGGAAGCAATATATTTAGGCATCAAGGGGTGAGTGTGTTTTCTCTCGTGATAGCTATTAAATATAGTAAACAATGTGCATGCACATGTGTAGTAGCTCCCCACTGACACCCTGTTCTAATCACTCTCCACTGGGGGCTTTCCCACCCAGCCCTAATTTCCCTGCATCCATCTGCTGTATTCTAGTACAAGCACACTGCTGAAGCCGGGGAGCAGGAGACCTCTCTACACCTCTACACCCAGTGCCTCTGCAGCTGCCCAACGTGGCTTTGGGTGGGGAGAGATGCTTTTATTCTTATGAAAAACAAGAATCCCAAGCTTTCCAAGAAGCTGCTCTTCTGGTGTATTCTCTGTTTGGGGGGGAGGCAGCCTTACAGGTTGCCTATACCCCTTGCATCCACATGCAAAGGCTGAAGGACACTAGGCTTCCTACTCTCCCTGTCTCTCACAGCCACAGTCTCTTGAGACAGGGTTTCTCACTGAGCCTGGCACTTGCCATCCAGCCTAGCCAGCAAGTCTCCCAACCCCCTGGCTCACCTCCAGCAGCCACACGGTCTATCGGTCTATCGAGTGGGACTTGGGGATGCCAGCTCAGGTACTGGGGACTTACAGCAAACGCTCTTTCCCTGAGCCAGCCCCCATCCTGCTGCCTTGAAGCCTCCTGTCTAGTTTCCGTCCTATCTGTTCCTGAAACATACTTTCCTCCTCAGCTAATGTCTGCCTTAAAAACAACACATTCAATGAGTCTGTGTTTACAAACTGTTTCTTCATCATCTGTCCTTCCTCTTGTCTTCCGGTTTTGGAAAATCCTTTATAGTTTTTTTTTTTTTTTCTTTTAATGCTGCCACATGAAGACACCTCTATGTCGAAAACAAGCTATTGGCGGTGATCTGTAACGAACCATGGCAACGTGACTTCTCTGGGGTAGAAGGGGAGACTGCATTACTAAGCTTTGACCGGAGTGCGGTGCTTTCTGGCACGGAATATTAGAGATCACTAAAGAGGAGGTTTCTGACGCAGATCTGGATGGATTACACAGGGATACCATTCTCTTGCTTCTGTTCTAACGTCAACCACTCTAGAGTCGGAATTAGCATATAGGCTGTGTTTACCGCACACAATAGTGACAAATCCCAAGGTTAACAGACTCCAAAGTGATCTGAGTTTTAATCTCCTGAGATTACCTTCTCGCTAATATAGATTTAATGGGATTGGTTTTATGTAACACCAGGAAAATGAGTACCTTGGGGGGAAATTTAGGAAATACATTGTAAAGGATCTTTTCATTTCCTTATTCATTCGTTCGTTCCATAAAGGATGACTTTCAAAACTGCCTGCTGGTGATCAACACACTGGCAAAAATAAAAATAAAAAATAAAATGAAAACTTTGTTAAACATATTTAAAAAATGTGTACAAAGTCCTTTCTGAAATGTGACAGGTAAGATCTAGTGACTTTAACAGGAGGCTCTCCCATCAGGACTCTCACTTAGAATCTTAGACTCTCCCTTGGAAGAGGGCACCCCAGCCTCCCTCCTGGCTGTGCTTCCTGTCTTACAGAACTTTAAGTCTGTGTTCAGTGCAGTGTGAGGCCGGGACACACAGGGGTCTGTCCTGACCCTCAGCGACTCAGCAGCTGCTTCCCTGGAGGAGGAGTAACGTAGCTCCAGCTGGTCCTCGGGTGCGGGCAAATGGGTACCACTCTTGCTTCCCACACACGCCACTGAATACACGTTAGACACATATCAGTATCTCAGAGTGTCTGATGCTGCACATTTAGTCCCTGTCAAGTAGATGACTATGTTGTAAGATGTGTTTGTTTTGACTTCACAACATCCTAGAGAATATTTTAAAACATAATTTCATGTCAAAAGTGCTCTGTCCCTCTCTCACCATTCCCCAGGTAGAATTTTGTCTCACTCAAATATTCTGCTTTAAGGTTATCTTTTAAAAAGCTAGGGAAGTGCTGAGCTCCAACTGTAAAAGGTTTTATTAAAGTTCTTAGATGGGAGCACTCACACCGGTACTGGTCCACACTCGGGTCTGAGTCTACGTCCTCCCATGGCTGCTAGGAGCAGAGGCCTGTCTACGGAGAGAGAAGCGCATAAAACCCAGCAGACTCATGGCTTCTCCTTCTGCTGCTGCTTTGACATTCTGGGAAAATTCATATTGAACTTAATTTGTCCAGATGTATCTAGGGCAAAGGGAAAATTTAGATTTTAGAGCACCTCAATTCAATACAAAATCCTCCGTGGGAAATGTCAAGCCTGCATTCACTCTTCAGGCTTACTGAGGCCTCTGCTGGGGCTTGCTTGCATCACTGAAACACTAGAGCTTCATAAAATAGTTAAAACCCTGCTTCCCGCCGAGCAACAGCATCATTCCCATTCATCAGAAATAAATAGAATTCATCCATCAATTAAAATAATCCCAACAATAAAACCAAAAGTATCTTATATTCTCATGGTTTTAATTAAAGTATTTGTTTTATAATCCTGGCTTAGTAATAACTCTTATTCTCTTATATCACAAGCTTGTCTTTAAGTAAACTCATAGCACAATTAAGGCAGATTTAACCTGTACATAGTCTCGGCATCTAAATGCCATGACATTATTTAATACAAACAGTAAAATCAGAAAGTATCCATATTTTTCTTGTATTCATCATTAGAGTTAAAAATTAAGTAATTCATTGGATTTCCATAAAATTTCACTGTTAAGATAGAAAACAAATGCTACAACAATTCTGTAATTTCCTTTACCTAATTAAAATAAATACAGATACTATGGAGAACTTAACTTTTAAATATGTGGAGAAAATCAACACTTTAGGACAGCTCAGAGGCAGAACACCTGCCTATCATATACAAAGCTCTGGGTTCAATCCCCAGTCTTGAAAGAAAGAAGGAAAGAGGAGGGAAGGAAAGGGGGGGGGGGGAGAGAAAGGGAGGGAGAGGAAAACAAATGTTTTATATTCGTTCCTCATAGAAGACTCTGCAGAACACATAGAGAGTAGCTGCTATGAAATCATATTGTTAAGTATTGCCTTAAAATCCTGCTTACATAATTTTATGTGTCCATTTCATTATCCAGATACATAAACCCAAAACAACCTCTGGTTACATTAAGAGCAGGAGATTGAGTAGCTCTGAAGATCAGCCTCCTGCCATTAATACAAAGTCAGGCTTTTAAAGTAATTTGGTGATCCGAATCCTTGAGGAAACAAATGATAAAACCTTCAGGAGACCAATGGGCCCAGGTAGAAAACGCTGGGGACCAAAAGGCTTGCAGTTAATGTAGTGTTCCATTAGCACATCTTTGGGAAACAGGATGCAACCAGATCCTTGTTATTTCTCACTGGAAAGCCAGAGCCATCGAGTCATTTAGAAAAGGTATTCAGAAAAAGGCCTTTAGAATCTAGGTGTTTTCAAACGTGCAGTGTTAAAGGGACGTGCAGAGTTAGGGTCCCCAGCTCACGGCTTCTCTCTCGACTCTGCTGCACTCAAGCACTTCTCTCACTGTCTTCACCTTTACAGGAGGACAAACTCTTCTGTGCTAAATCTTTTGAAATTCTTCTTTTCATCTTCGAAGAAAAGGTCTTCTTCACTAGCTGCAGTAGATGAAAAATCAAAGTCTCTGGAATGGCCATTTACAAAAGTAAATAATGGATATTTCTCCTTAGAGGAAATTTTCAACATCTGTAAGAGACAGCACAATGAATCATTCACCGGATGCAAGTGTGCATAGTAGGGCGGAGAGACACAGCTAAGCGTTTTAGCCCTGACCTTGCCTGTTCCTTTCTCTGGTTCCTGGCTGTCTTAACCGTCCTGCCTACAGGCTCAAAGCTGACCGGCACCACAGTTTACCCAGAAACACGCAAGCTGGATTATCTTCACCCCGAGGCCTCCAGTCTTCAAGTCCATTTACTCTGCAGTCATGATGAAGAGCTAACTCGTGTGACAAAATGGCGGAGAAATGCTGGGAAGGACTGTTTGGTAAGGTGACACACATAAAAGCAACGTGACACTGAATCAGAAGGCCCAGTCTTAACTCGAGTCTGCAGCTAACCTCAAATGACTCTCCCTTATCCTCTGAGAGCCTAAGTCGGCCATTTTCCCTACTTTGGAGATTTGTTTTTAAAAGACTAAAAGCAGTAATATAAAGCTCTTTTAAATACTCAGTTTCTGGGCCATTGAGATGGCTCAGTGGGTAAAGACTTGCCACCAAGCCTAACAAACTGAGTTTAATACCCAACACCCACGTGGTGGAGAGAATTAATTCTTCCTAGTTGTTCTCTGATTTCCACACGTGTACAATGACGTGTATATACTCACAGTTTTTAAAAAGGATAAAAATTTAAAACATAGTTTGTTTTTTTCAAAGATTTCTATACTAAAGTTTTTGGCTGAAGTACTTCTGCTTTAATCTAGTCAGCATGAAAGAGTGATCTCTGGTTCAGTCATGACAAACTGCCTCCTTACACAAAAGCAGCCCCTAAAATCTTGTGGGAGACCTGCAACTATTACATAATATACACGTATATAAATTGCAAATTCAAGTGTATTTGAACAATTTTAAGTCTTTCTGTTAAACAAATTCTATTAAAATATAAGCCATGTTCATAAAAATAAATAGAATACTTTCTCTGAAGAATTTTTGGACAAAAAAAATGTTTCTTGTTTTTGTTTTTAAGACAAGATGTAACTATGTCCCCAGACTTGCCACAATCACACTGCCTCTGCCTCCCAAAGGTTGGGGTCACCTGCATGTGCCAACAAAACTTAGTTAAAAATAAGGACCAATAAAACTCTGCAAAGTCCAAGCTATCCAGCAAGGGCTGAGAGAATATCAACTGTACATATACACATCACTAATTATTGTTATCACCTGTAGATTTATCACATACACACACACACACACAAGCACAAATGCATGCACACATTACATTTGTAGCTTCTTTTGAAATATGACTTAAATAAGTGGCTCTTGCAAAAGAAACAATGTTTAAAACATTTCAATGAGACATTTAACATAATTCACATTTTTTTCTTTATGGTTGCGTGGAAACAAACCATTTTTAAAACAACCAAGTACTAAAAAACATTAGTTGATAAAACCAGATCTTATAATTTGTTTCTGGCTTCTATCTTTTCATTGCTCTAATTTATTGGATTTGCATTCTACAAAAAAAGAGGAGATGGGCAAAAAAATCAAAATAGAGAACAAGAGGCAGAGGAAATTGCATCTGAGGAATCATCCTGTACCAGCCAACAGCTGGGATGCAGGCCAGGCGCGCCTGTCACTCCACACCAGTCTCCTGTCGCTTGAAAAGTCCATTATCGGACGGGCAAGCATCCGTGTCACATTGCCCTCAGAGTTTAGAGTTAGAATCTCCCAGCTTTCCTTTCAAGATCAGAAAGGAGCCATTTGGGTTTGTTAGCTATGAGCAAGATGCTCATCAATGATCAGAGTTCAATCTGCTCCCCAGGGGAAGTGTCAGAAAGGCTCCTGAACTCTAAGGCCGCCTATCTAAAACCTGTTTCCAGCTTTGAGAACTCTCAGTGGCGAATCTCTGAGTTTATTTAAAATAACACTAAAGACTCAAATGAGAACAGGACATCGCAAAAGAAGACAGGTTTATCCAGGGGACTGAAGACAAGTCTCAGTAGTTCAGCTTACCCACCCACATGGCAGCTCAGAACCATCCATAACTCTAGCTCCAGATCTGATGCCCCCTTTCTGCCTTCCATTGGGCACACGTGTGGGGAAACACCCATCCACATTAAAGTTAAAAATGAAGGTTTATCCACACCAGTTCCAATTCAATGTCCACATAAAACCTGCAGCATCTGACTGAAGACTGCCTCCACAGTTAAGGGCACTGGCTGCTCTCGTAGAAAACGCGAGCTCAGTTCCCAGCTCCCACACGGCACCTTCAACCACAGGTAACTCAAGTTTCACGGGATGCAAGACCCTTTCACTTCCAAGGCACCAGGAACACATGTCTTGCACAAATATCCATGTAGAGAAGAACTCATAGACATAAAAAAGAAATAAATGCACTTCTTTAAAACCCCACCATCCGTGTTTACAGCAGGTTCTTTCTCACAGGGTCAAACCTTGGGAGGTAATCAAGATGGTGCTGCTGTTTCTTAGAGAACAAATACTGAGCTGATCGAGAAAGTGGGACAGTAGAGCATCGACCTATAAAAGCACATGTCACAGCCTCACGTGCCTGTTACCACGTGGAAAGGGTCAGTCTGACGAGACTGCATACTGCGGGGCCTCAGCCAGAAGGCATTGGGGAACACCAAAGGGGGCTTGTAATTGCCTAGTTCACTCTTTTCTAAATTAATAAATTCAAAACCAAAGGACTGAAACAATTACAACCACACACCGCATCAACAATTGCATTGTCACAATTACATCAACGATGGAGAAAGGAACACTCCTCCACTGTTGGTGGGGTTGTAAGCTGGGACAACCACTCTGGAAATGAGACATAGTACTACCTGAGGACCCAGCTATACCTCTCCCGGACATAAACCCAAAAGACCCTCCAACATACAACAAGAACACAATCTTCACTATGTTCAAAGCAGCCTTATTTATAATAGCCAGAAGCTGGAAAGAACCCAGATGTCCTTCAACAGAGGAATGAATACAGAAATTGTGGTACATTTACACAATGGAGTACTACTCAGCTGTGAGAAACAATGACTTCATGAAATTCTTAGGCAAATGGATGGAACTTGAAAATATCATCCTAAGTGAAGTAACCCAGTCACAAAAGAACAGACATGGTATGCACTCACTGATAAGTGGATACTAGCCCCAAAAGCTCTGAATACCCGAGAAACAATTCACAGACCTTAGGAAGCTCAAAAAGAAGGAAAGCCAGAAGGTGGATGCCTCAGTCCTTCTTAGAAGGGAGAACAGAACACTCATAGAAGATACAGGGACAAACAGAGGAGCAGGGATTGAAGAAAAGATCTACAGAGGCTGCCTCACCTGGGGATCCACCCCATATGCAGCCACTAAACTCAAGCACTACTGCTGATGCCAAGAAGTGCTTACTGGCTGGAACCTGATATGGATGCCTCCTTAGAGACTCTGCCAGAGCCATACAGATACAGTTGAGGATGCTTGCATCTAACCATCGGACTGAACACAGAAACCCCAAATGAAGGAGTTAGAGAAATGACTGAAGGAGCTGAAAGGGTGTGCAACCCCATGGGAAGAACAAAATTATCAACCAACCAACCCTCCAGAGCTCCCAGGGACTAAAACACCAACCACTGAGCACACATGGAGAGACCCATGGCTCCAGTCACATATGTAGCAGAGGATAGCAGTGTCTGGCATCAGTGAGAGGAGAGGACTTTGAGCCAGTGAAGACTCGTTTTCCCAGTGTAGGGGAATGCCAAGGTGCTGAGGTGGGAGAGGGTGGTTGGGAGAGAGAGCACCTTCATGGAGACAAGTGGAGGGGGGGTATGAGATTGGGGAGAAAGGGGATAATATTTGAATGTAAATATAGAGAATATCCAATAAAAATGAAAAAAATGGCTAAAATCTCAAAACAAAAAAAAAAACAACAAAACAATTATATCAATAATTCATTATTGGTACGTGTGTCTCCAATGACCTAACAACAGACTTTCCAGATACTTCCCACAGCCAGACATCTTTCTTCTTTTTTTATTGGATATTCTCTGTATTTACATTTCAAATGTTATTCTTTTTCCCCCCACTCCCGTCCCCCTCCCCTTGCTTCCATGAAGGTCTCCCTCTCCCAACCACCCTCTCCACCTCAGCACCTTGGCGTTCCCCTACACTGGCCAGACATCTTTAAGAATAAGAGGAACTAGTAGCTTGAAAACTTTGGGGCTGGACAGATGGCTCAGTGGTTAAGAGCACTTGCTTATCTTCCAAAGGACCCAGGTCTTGTTCCCAGCACCCACACCAGGCAGCTCACAGCCACCTATACATCCAACTCCAGGGGATCCTTGGTGGACACCCACACAGACAAACACAGGAACATAAATAAAAAGCACAAATAGTTTTTAAAAGAAAATCAATCCTGAATTTAAAAAAGATGGAAAATCTGACTTTCTAATTAGAACAATGGCAGTGTTGTCAAAACCTTGGGAATTTTCAAAGTGGATAATATAAAACCTACATTTAAAAATTCCAAATTAGAGACAAAATATCACTAGCTTAACACTATTCAGAGTAAAATACATGTCAATCAATTGATGGTTTAGGAAATGTTTATTCTATAATCATTTTTAGATTTATTCCTGTATGTGCGCATATATGCTGTGTGTATGCCATGTGTGTATTGAGGGAATATATATCTTACATGTGTATACATGTGTATGCTGTGTATTTATGTGTGCATGTGCTATGTGTGTGTATGTGTATGCCATGTGTGGACAAGTGTTAGTGTCTTAGTCACAGTTTCTTTTCCTGCACAAATATCATGTCTAAGAAGCAAGCTGGGGAGGAAAGGGTTTATCCAGCTTATACTTCCACACTGCTGTTCATCACCAGAGGAAGTCAGGACTGGAACTCAAGCAGGTCAGGAAGCAGGAGCTGATGCAGAGGCCATGGAGGGATGTTACTTACTGGCTTGCTTCCCCTGGCTTGCTCAGCCTGCTTTCTTATAGAACCGAGGTCTACCAGCCCAGGGATGGCACCACCCACAATGGGCTGGGCCCTCCCCCCTTGATCACTAGTTGAGAAAATGCCTTACAGCTGGATCTCATGGAGGCATTTCCTCAAGGGAGGCTCCTTTCTCTGTGATAACTCTAGCTTGGGTCAAGTTGACACAAAACCAGCCAGTACAGACAGAAGAGGGCATTAGATCCCTTGAAGCCGCCGGAGTTACTAGCGGTCGTGGCCAGCCTGAACTCAGGTTCTCTGGAAGAGCAGTAAGCACCCGTAACTGCTGAGCCATTTCTCCAGGACCCAAAGGCTTATTATATAATCTATTACAAACTTTTATTAAATGTGTGTGTGCACCTACAGAGGTCAGAAGAAAACTAGCTAGTCAATTCTTTCCTCCAGCTACGTGGGTTCTAAGGATGGAATTCAAATCATCAGGGTCACTTGAAGACACTCTCACCTGCTGAGTCATCTCCCAGCCCTATCCTATATCTTTAAAAACAAGATATAAATCTATTTATAAAACTCTAGAAGCATATATAATGAAAACATTAATGCATATCTGTAGATGGAAAAATTAACACTGAGCTTTTTTTTTCTGTTGGGGTGTGTGTGTGTGTGTGTGTGTGTGTGTGTGTGTGTGTGTGTGTGTGACAGAGAGAGAGAGGGACGGAGAGAGAACTTTCTAAACTCCTAAGCATGTACTTCATAAATTAAGAAAACTCTCATTTTTAAACTTTTAAGATAAATTAGTTTACAAAAGCATAAATAATTTTAAAATGGGACTTGAGCAGTCTAAATCCTAGTCCGCTCTCACAGCAGAGCTAACGGATACTGAAACTGCTGTATTACAGGAAAGCAATGTGATCATACTTTATCTGTGGACTGGGCTGACAGGCCTCAGAATTTAGGTAGGAAATGCCTAGAGGAAAAGGTGAGTAGTTTATCTCATCATAAAGCTAGTTAGGAGGATGTAAGTAAAATCAGGAAACATCTCTTTCCCCATGCCAACGCCCTTGCTCCCGCAGCCCCACCGTGAAACCCTGCTAGTCCACAGCACTCTGCTGACGCGCTCCATGGTCACTGTATGAGCTACAGCATATGAGCTGATCATTCTAAAACCAGGCAAAAACATGAAAGAGTAAAATGTCAAAATCACCCTGAAAAGCCTTCCAATTGCTTAAGTATGTCAGTGTTCACGCTGTATGCACATCCTTTCCAGCGGCATGTGTAAGTGTGCAATATGGACTACTACACCATGAAGTCTGGCACACTCTCAAGTTCCCGGGAAGAATTAGGAGCTGGATGCCAGCCTGGACTAAATATATCAGGACACGGTCTTAAAATGCCACAGCTAAAATTACATATATGTACACATGAATACACACACAGATAAATAGATGATAAATAGATAAGTAGATGAATTAAATAATAATAGAAGATAGATAAATGGATGAATGGATGGTAGACAGATAATAGATAGATAACTATATTAATTAATAATTAATAAATGGAAGATAGATAAGATACTTAGATGGCTCAGTGGTTACGAGTACTGGCTGCTCTTACAAAAGACCAGGGATTGATGCCCAACATCCACATAGTGGCTCACAACCATCTGCAACTCCTGATACCTCTCTGGCTTCTACAGGCAGCAAGCACACGTGATACACAGATTTATGCAGATGTGTAGATTGTCCTGAAGCTGTTTGTATTTTAATGTTAATTCCACTTCCCCAAGAAGAGCTGCCCAGTCTCATACTCTTGAGGTGACTTCAACTGAACCTTCCCATTTTCATTATTAAAATAAAGGAAAGCCAGTGACTGGGCGGGCGAGGGAGGTAGAGAGGGCTGAGACCTCTGAGGAGGGTAGAGGATGGAGGGTGAAGGTCGTGGCAAGATGGAGGTTCCCAAGGACCAGCTAGACCCAGGTGATATTGATTGGCATTAAACAGCTATGAACATTAAGGATTTTATAGGTCTACTATCTCATATAGAAGGGCAGTTTGTATCTTTGTCTATTTGATTGAGGGTTGAACACATAAACCTGTATGAAAAGCTATCAGGCTGTAGAGTTGTATTTATATGGGATTTTGGGGTAGAGAATCAACCCGGGACAGAGGCAGAGAACAGGCGGTAGAAAACCACCAGGGAGGGGAGTTTCTCGGACAAGTTGGGCCGTGGTGGTGGCTCGGGCAGAGCAACAGTGGTGCGAGAGGCTCCGAATCAGGGTCAGGCCTGAGGAGTGAGACCCCAGGGCCAATAAAGAAATAAGTTTATTTTATATTTTTTAATATTTACGGCAACACAGGTGAAATGCCCACACACATAAAATAAAATACATAAACAGACACATTTCTCTGTCAAGCATCCGTGGTCCTGCGGCATCTCACTTCCCAGTGTCCTTTGAATAACTTTCCGTTCACTGTTGTCTCCATCTAGTCCACAGCCCAAAGCACAGACGATCCACCCTCCACCCCTCCTATGTACTAGGTCATTCGACAATCCACCCTCCATCTCACCTATGTACTAGGTCATTCGAAGATCCACCCTCCACCCCTCCTATGTACTAGGTCATTCGAAGATCCACCCTCCACCCCTCCTATGTACTAGGTCATTCGAAGATCCACCCTCCACCCCTCCTATGTACTAGGTCATTCGACAATCCACCCTCCATCCCTCCTATGTAGGTCATTCTGTATCCCTCCCTTTAAAATGCTACCTGCAGGCTGGAAAGATGGCTCAGCAGTAAGAGTACCAGATGCTCTTCTGAGTTCAATTCCCAGCAACTACATGGTGGCTCACAACCATCTATAGTGAGATGTGCTGCCCTCTTCTGGTGTGCCGGCATACAGGCAGGCAGAACATTGATTGTACACATAATAAATAAATTCAGCTTCAGCTTTCTCTCTGCCGAGCATCGTTACCATCCATTGTGCGCAGATGAGGTGGTGAACACTGGGGGATCGGTGCCATCTCTATGGTTTCAAGGCTACAGGGACCTGATAAAGCCAGGGTTTTATCATGGCAGCTTAACTCTAATATAGCCAAAACTCTATACAGCCTTCAGCAGCAAATGAAGAGTCACTGTAACATCAGATCAAATCAACCATACTAGAGTAGAACAATTTATTTCTCCCCAAATTAGTTCAAGAATTTCTATCAATAGCGATTTCTTTTATATTAATTAGTAGTGGAGTTGTTGCAAATGACAAATTTAAAAAAACAATTAACAAAGGTTTTAAATAATAGAACCATTTTATCAACAAGAAGTCTTATTTTTTTTTAACTTGGATTGTTTAGTTGACATTAAAAGACAATCCCTATAATTCCCTGGCCTCCCTCTCCTAATTACAGTAAGATTACTAATGTCCCATATGTTTAGTTTGCCTTCAGGGCAGGGGAAGTGGCTGAGAGACAACATTGCATCCATACCCCATTTCGTCAGTGAAACATCCTCCAAAGTCCTAGTCCACACCCACCCAAAGTGTATCTACATGACTGAGACCCCGGGAACATGAGGGCACATTAACACCATAAATACAGTCAGGATCCCTCTTGTAAGAGAAAGTAGAAAAGAGATGGGGATTAACAAGTATCCAGTGCTTGTGTGCCACTCGTAGATGAGGACCGCACGGTAAAAGATCAAACAAGGCCTTGTGCTAAGTACATCTTCAGGGTCTGTGGTCAGAAACCGCCAGGCTGAGACCCGAAGGACACGAAGGTAACAAGCCCTGTCAGCTGATGGATTGGAGACGGCAGGACAGAGACTGCAGTCCTCCAGAGCAGACCTCACCAGTCCTGCTATGAGAAGGTAGTTTGGGTTTCGTTGTTTGCTTAAACCCTCAGCTCATAACCATTTTACCACAGGTCTCTCACAACACTCTTCCTCGGATTTCTCCCCAGTGTCTTCTGGTTCTTCTTCACACTTCTTTCCTGACCACAGGACAACTCATCCTTCCAGCTCCAGGCGGATTCCACTGACTATCTCAGCCCACGCTGACGGCTCCTCCAGTGGAGCATAAAGGTGACTAACACTGGCTGAGCCGCTGGGCCGACTGTCTCACCTTCCTCAATGGCCGAGGTGCCAGCACTGGCCGACAGTTGCTGTGCAGACTGACCGTCTGGTGCCTGACGGCTCTATACTGTATTGTCATTATTGTCACAATGTTAGTCTTATGGCATTTATTAAACATAGAGAGTCATTTGTCGTTAATGTCCATTCTTGTCTTTTTAATGAAACTATAAACCCCTGAAGATTAAACAAGAAACCAAGAATTCTTACCACCAGATCCGAAAGGGAAAAGGATGCAGCTAGAGAGCATGGAGCTAAAGAAATAACATCTCTGGGAAACACGATCGTAAACACGCACCTGAAACACGACATTTTCTGCTGGGGAGACAAGAATGTTGATCTAAGAGGAGAACGCAGACTAACCTTCTCTCTCCCTATGAGGACCAGGCGCAGGAGGCGGCTCCCAACCGAATACAAAACAAGTAACCGAACAACTGCTCAACAACAGGATCTACCTGAAAACTGAAAAGACTTTGAAGACTGTGATCGCTGTCACTGGAAATAAAGACCACTGCAGGGAAGATGAATTCTCGTGTAAACAGGGACAGGGACAGAGATGGTGAGCAGCCCTGAGTTGCTGCAAGGGGTTTGACTCAGCACTACCCCTAAATACTTCTCTCCATTTTTTCTAAAGGCTTGTTTATTGTATGTGTAGGAGTGTTTTTCCTGTGTATGAGGCTGTGCACCACATGCAGGCCTTGTGCTCACAGAGAAGAGAGATAAGACCCCTGGTAACTGGAGTTATAAGTGGATGTTAGGGACCATGTGGGTTCTGAGAATCAAACTGGGGTCCTCTAAAAGCCAGCTCTCTAGCCCCAACAACTGCCATTTTGTGAAAGTTGCTGAGCTTCCTAGAACTTCCTTAGCCGTATAAGGGATGTACTGGTATCTACCTTAAAAAGTTCAATTAGAGTGAGATATGAGGGTGCTCAGCAAAGGACTCAACACCAGACAGAGACACATTGAAGGCTTCTCTGATCTCAACTGTCTATGAACGTAACTTTCTTCTGCGGCTAGCAGATAACTAGCATAGAATTTGTGTTAACCCCTATTCTATAATGAAGTCATTTCTTTTTTAGTTTTTATTGGTTTATCATTTATTTGTGTGGGTGGGTGGGTGCTTCTTTGAGTTATAAGCCTCACATGCATGCAGGGTACCTTGGAGCAGAAGAGGGTGCCAGAGCTCCTGGAACTGGAGTTACAGACAATTGTAAGTTGCCACGTGGGTGTTGGGAATTGAACCCAGGTACTGTGAAAACCTAGTCAGTGCTCTTAAGTACTAAGTCATCTTTCCAGCCACAGTGATTTTTTTTTAACTTATTTATATAAGTGCACTGTCGCTGTCTTCAGACACACCAGAAGAGGGCATCAGATCCCATTACAGATGGTTCTGAGCCGCCATGTGGTTGCTGGGATTTGAACTCAGGACCTCTGGAAGAATAGTCAGTGCTCTTAACCACTGAGCCATCTCTCTAGCCCAATTCATTTCTTAATATTGTTGTTTTTTTGTGTGATTTTCTGGCCTCAAACAGCAGCACTAACAGGTAATGTGTTTGCCAACGAAAGCAGTAGGCTATATAATTTCTTCTTGTTTGTTATGCCTGTTTCTCTGAAGTCCGTCCTGCAGAACTCAGAGGGAAACACTCTGCACGTGCAGAGACAACACAAAGAAGCAGAGCAAAATGAAACCGAATGATTTGCTCGATTTCAAAAAAAAGTCCTTAGACAAAGAGGAACTAGACACTCAATGAACAGGATTCCCATTGAGGACGTGTGAAGTCAACACAGTCACCTACTTACAGGAAAACAGTAAACCAGGCCAAGCACATTTTCATAAACCTCACTGACTTCTCAGTCTTCAGAATGGTGCCACAGCACATCAGAGAGGGAAGGAGCTTGCTCACTGGTGCACAGCACATCAGAGGCAAACAGTACAGCCATGGATGCCAGCCTATCAGATCTTAGCTTGTAGTGCTTAGAATTCAAACCTGAGAACTTCCAAAGAAAGACGTTCCCACTGAGGGAACGAGAGTTTACATCGAACTTTTTGACCACCAACTCCCTATAGGAAACAGGAAACAGGAGTGCACACCCCGAGAAAAGAGGAACGACAGATCATTTGGAGTTGGACTCATGACTCCCAGGAAAGAACTGGAGACCCGGGAATGAAGGGAGCCCCAGGGAAACAGGAGTGGGAAGGCAAGAGTCAGCCAAACTTGGTTTTAACCCCACACTGGCCCTCACTTTGTTCCTGAATGGAGAAGCGTGGGCACAATCAACAGATTTTGGAGATGTATGTACATACTACCTTTACATATACATATATGTATACATAATTACATAGAGAAATTCATTTCTAGAAAAGTATGTTTTGAGTTATGCATACTAACAGTACTAAGCCAATAACCACTGTAAACTGTAGGGTAAAGACACAGCAGTTTCAGGAAAATAGCCCTGGAACATAACTGAAGACTATATAGCGCAGTCACTGAGCTCTTTGAGAACTTTGAAGAAAAACTTTGAGCAAAGCCTCGTTAATTCAGTCTTTCATTCGGCAAACATTTACCAAGCCCTAGAGTGTGGCAGCGCCCTCAGAGGGAAAGGCACGCACACGCGGAAGCGGCAGAATGCACACAGACGAGGCACACTCGTGGAAAGTGAGCGACAAACCAGGAAGGAGGCAACTGCACATGACACAGCACACGTGAGGAAGCACCGGAAGGAGCGTGAGTACCTGTGGGACGGAGAGGGAGTTGGGAGAAGAAGGCAGACGGGAGGTCCAGGGCTGGTGGGGAGGAGGCAAGGAGCCTTATGAGTTAGTACAGGTTTGAGGCTGACTCCACGTAGGTTGAAAAGAAGCTACGAAGGTATGAATGAGAAGTTACTAGCACAATCTTAATCTCATTTTTTAATTTAGTTTATAAGAATGGAAATTTGCCTGTATGTCTCTCTGTGCACTATACGCACACACAGTGGCCATTAAAGCCAAAAGATGACATAAGATCCCTTGGAACTGGAGTTGCAAAGGGTTGTGGGCCACCTCCTGGGGGCTGGGACTCAAACCCAGCTCCTCAGGAAGAGCAGTCAGTGCTCTTAACCACAGAGCTCTCTCCAGCCCCCTTCATCGGGAGTTAAATAAAATCACTGTGGCGGCTGTGTTGGCTACAGACTGTATAGCAAGGTGACAGTTAAGAAACTGGAGCAGACATTTCAAGGTGTCGTGATGGGCCAGAGTACCACTCACCCCGCATGCCGGGTGGGAGACAGCGGAGGTGATGAGAGATGCTTGTGCGGCACACACGGGGTGGGGGGGTGGAGAAGGACCTAGTCTGAGGGCAGGGCCCATGAAAATGGCGTTGCAGATTTATAGAGTAACCAAATGCCCTCTCCATTGCTCCGCTTCACTTCAGCACTTTCTATAATTTACTTTAG
Source organism: Micromys minutus (assembly GCF_963924665.1). Classification (NCBI taxonomy): domain Eukaryota; kingdom Metazoa; phylum Chordata; class Mammalia; order Rodentia; family Muridae; genus Micromys; species Micromys minutus. The sequence goes on from NC_137978.1 coordinate 6,751,524, forward strand.
TGCCCACATTCCTCTGGATGGGTAACAGATAAAATGTAACAGGTCTCCTTCTATACGGGGTACCTGTGGCAGAATTCTGGTAAAATAGAAAAATAAGGATAGTTTTACAATTTTTAAAATGGATCTTTTTATTTTATAGTCATGTCTTACCACTTTAAAAAATAGCTAACAGCCACTTTATAAATATGCTTATTAGGAGAGCCTGTTAAAATAGCATGCGTCAAAATAACTCCATCACCAAGAGCAACCATAAGGATGGATCAAACAGGTAAAGCACCAGTCAAAAGCCTCTGGAGGCACGTGAGACGAGCACGTGGTAGGGGGAGAACCTGGTGGGTGGAACGGAGCAGCCGGTGCCAGGGGCCGGTCCCACTTCCAAAGCCAGCACACAGGCAGGAGCAGTGTGCCGCTGCCCTACTACATGCACTGAGGCAGTAGACATCACCTAAGGTGATGGAACAAATTGAAATCATGTGCCAGCCACTAAAACTCAGCAGGAAGACAGTATTCTGTGTCACCTGCTGTAAGACATCTGACCTGGAAGGTATATGGCCTGAAAATCGTGAGGAAACAGCAGTCCCCACTATTAGGGACAAGCCACAGGGTGTCTGTCTGTTTTGTCTTGTTTTAAAGCAAATCTGGTCATCATTAAAAGTACAAGATGAAGTGAGAGTCAGTGAAGACGATAAACTCCTCTAGATTAAAGCAGGCTCAAGACAGACAGACGTCATGTGGTTCCTGCTAACGCTCAGACCCCAACATGATAAGCAGTGTCACTTCCCGATTAGAACAGCTGAACTGAGTTTATGCAGGAGACGGGCCGTAAATGTAATCAGCACACACTCAATTCTTCAGTCACGATGGGGGGCATCATACTAGTAAGTACTCTCACATGGTTCTTAGCAAAGTTACTCCATTACATTTTCAACTCCTCTTGAAGATTTCTAACTGTCCGTTTGAAATGGATGTGAAATAAAGGCATAAACAAACTGTAACAGTATTTGTTCATTGACAAAAAGCACTACAAGAAACAAGGGCCACACAAAATGACCCCAGACAGAAGCAGTGTGAGAAAGAAGGAACAGAGGCATCAGGAAGGCACCACTCACTACAACACAAGGAGTTTAGAGTCCTACAGAATCAGATTCTAGACAGAGAAGCACAGAAACAGAACATAAGGCAGGAAATGCTACCAGAGATAGAGAAGCAATTGCAGTTACATAATTGTAAATGATTCAGTGGGGCCAGGCGAGGTGGTGCAGGCCTGTAATTCCAACACTCGTGATGCAGAAGCCAGAGAATCAGGGACTTGGGCCTTCAAAATGGTTCAGTGGGTAAGGGGGCCTGCGGCCAAGTCTGACGGTGAGTTAGGTTATGGGAGTCCATGTGGGAGAAGAAATGAGCTGACCCTTCCAAGCTGTCTTCTGACCTATATACGGGGACACACACACAAATAATAAATCTCACATAAATAATAAGTATGATAATTTTAAAAGAGAGAGAATAAATACCAAACTAGCCTCAGCTACACAGTTTTCAAAGCCAGCTGGAGCTACACCAAATCTGTCTAAAAGAAAGGAAAAAAAACAAAACCAATCAAGGGGCTAAAGAAATGGCTCAGTGATTTAGAGCATTTGTTGCTCTTCCAGAGGAGCCAAGCTTGATTCCCAGCACCCACATGGGGGCTCACAGCCAGCTGTGACTTCAGTCCCGGGGCATCTGATGCCCTCTGCTGACTTCTCAGGCATCAAACATGTCCAGGGGAAACAGACATCATGTAAGTAAAACTGTCACACATAAGATAAAATAAATAAAGCTAATAAAACTCATAATTAATCAATAGAAAAAAATTTTAGTCAATCAGTAGATTCAATTAAAGAGTAAGACCTCATGACCATAATTGTACATAATTAATAATATTGCCACAAAGTATATAAAACTAAGAACAGGAAAATATAAAGAAGAAAGAATTCTATCCCCGGAGGTGGGAGCTTATCCCACAATTGGGGCCATCAGACCTGGTAGCAGGCCCCCTTATCTACTGAGCCACCATAATGGCCCAGTGTCTTAATTCTCTTGCTCTTGTATTGATGTGACTCGTCACTGAAACAAACAGCTGGCAAAGGCACTGTGTGGTGGTTTGAATATGCTTGGCCCAGAAATGACGCTATCAGATGTGGTCTTGTTGGAGGAAGTGTCACTGTGGGGGTGGGCAATGAGACCCTCCTCCTAACCATGTGGAAACCAGTCTTCTCCTAGGCGGTCTTCAGATGTAGATGTAGAACTCTCAGCTCCTCCTGCACCATGCCTGCCTGGATGCTGCCATGCTCCCGCCGTGATGATGATGGACTGAACCTGAGAACCTGTGAGCCAGCCCCAATTAAATGTTGTCCTTATAAGAGTTGCCTTGGTCATGGTGTCTCTTCGCAGCAATGCAAACTCTAAGTAAGATACACTGTAAGACTGCTTTGGGTTCATGGGTTTCAGTCCATCATGATGGGAAGGCGTGAAAGTATGAACAGCTCTACTCCTGGTGACTCCTCCCCACAAGCTAGGACTCATCTCCTAGAGCTTCTGTAGCCTCTGCTGCCAACACCACACCAGCTGAGGATCAGGTGCAGGCACACATGCGCCTGTGAGCAACACCTCAGATCTGAACCATGGCAGTCACTTAGCTTTCAATAATAAGTTAAAAAGCGCGTGGGAAAATAAAGGACATAAAAAAATTAAGGGAGGAAAGGAAAGAGGGACTGTGGATGGCCAAAACACCAGAGACAGGGCTAAAGAGCTACTCCATCAAGTCTTGAGAAGTCAGCAGCTGTTGCAAATTCCTCCCCAGCAAACCTCACTGTGCCAAGGGAACTGGGTGTTAAAGTCAGACCAGTGGGTGTGGCCACAAGGGCTCCTGGACTTTGAGGAGTTCCGTAGAACGGGACAGGTAAAGCGTTCAAACGCTTCTTGACTAGATGAACTCACCATCATCTAGGTGGTAGGTGTCACTGTCAATCAGAGGAATACAGATTAAAATACAAACTGATACTATCTCGTAGACTGTTTATAAATTTCAGCCAGGCAGTCTCAAGCGCCAGCACATGAGGCGTTGGGAATTCTTGCAGACTGCTTTTAGGATTACTCTGGACAGCATTTGACAGCAGGAGGCAAACAGAAGCACACCGCCCTCTGCCCAGCATTTCTACTGATGTACAGAGTATCTCTAATGCAGATGGGAAGAATTAGACATGCACAAGAATAGTCTTTCAGACACTGTTTGTAGGGCTGAACGGATGGCTCGGTGATGAAAGCACTTGCACAGAACCTGGGTTCAATCCCCAGCACCCACATGGGAGCTCCATCTGTAACTCCCCTCCCAGGGGGCCTGACGCCCTCTTCTGGTCTTCATAGGCAATGCAGTACATGTGATATACTTAAATAGCTGCAGTTAGAACACCCATACACACAAAAACAAGTAACCCTAGCCAGGGGGTGGTGATGCAAGCCTTTAATCCCAGCACTCAGGAGCAGAGACAGGCAGATCTCTGTGAGTTCAAGGCCAGCCTGGTTTCAGAGCTAGTTCCAGGGCTACCCATACTATACAAAGAAAACCTGTCCTGAAAAACAAATAACTTTTTAAAAAGAAAATACAAGTAATAGAATATTATTTGTAACTAAGACCTGAAATAAACCATTTTAGGTTCTTAGAAACAAGCTAAATGATCATCAAAAAAGTAACTTGGGTAACATACAAAGTAGCATGTGATGTTACAGATGTGTCAGAATGGGTGTGGTGGACCGATCTAACACTTAACAAGTAAGAAAAGGAGTGCAGCTGGGGAAAGGGCCACTCACACTGGACTTATAACCAATCACAGTATATGTGTGATTTTTCATAAGCGCGGTGCTAGGATGCAGGCATTTTTTTATATGTCTATATGCCTGAAATTTAAATTTTAATGGCATAAGATACATTATTAATGCGCTGCTGCAGCCTGACATTCATGCTTCTCTCCAATATTATGCCAACGTACGTCCCCAGTGTCACCCGTGCCATGCGGCTACTTCCTCGAAGTGCTTCCTGGGCTGCAGACATTCCCACATGGCCTTCCCTGCTTCCCGTGTGCGCTTCTTTTCCTCACTTACAACTTAAACAATTTTGTACACACAAATGGAAAGGGAAATCACGTACACTACACCCACAATGTTCTCTACCATGAAAATGCATGTGTGCATCTTTAGTGCCACGTGAAAATATCAGGTATTACACCCTGGATTAATTGACAAGTCATTTTCCAAGTCTGCTATAAAAGATTGCTTTGGTAGAACTGAAGTCTCCAGAGCACACCCTTCAGGGTTCTGCTCAGACGGTCAGAGGACGGAGACCCTGTCCTGCATGTACACGGGCTTCCATCAACATGGAGTGGGCGTGTGCCACAGTGTCCCTTCTCTTGGCCTTCTCCCCAGTCATTGCCTTGGCTTTAAGCACGTTCCCTTCTTACTAAGCAGTGGAAATTATGTGCACACTTTCAGGCTCAGCTTAAATATCACCATCCCAATAAAATACTTTGACTCGGATATGCCATCTCTCCGGGTTCTACTCACTCCCTTCCCCATCAATTTCTTTCTAGATTCAGTTGGCGTTTATCATATTGAATGTAATGTATGTCTGCTTGTCGCATTCCTCCCTCTGCACAAATGTTACTGGAGTCTAGAAGCTTTATGTCTTATTCGAAGCAGGAATTCCACCTCGGTCGTCGTACACTTAGTACACAGCAATTATGTACAACCTAAAGACAGCTCCAGCTGATAATTACCTTAATAATTTTATTAACATTTCTCAATCACACAGCATGTGGAGATTATTCACCCACAGAACATTACAACTAAACATGACAATCTAGGCTGCCTAGCTTCGTCATCAACATGAGGAAAAAATAAATCTTATTAGAAAAAATGTAGAAAACGATTGGGCTGACTGAAGATGCCAAATTCTGGTGTTGGGGGTGCGTGCTTAACTTAGGACTGCCCGAGACACAGTGATTGACAAGGCTGAGCTTTGACACCACTCAACAGCCCTTAGCTTAGAGAGCGGTTTGCTGGTCCTGAAGAATCCTCGGTACTTCCAGAAGACACCAGCAGTTTCCTTTGCCCTTTCCTCTGGCACCTCAGCAGGATTCTAATGGCTTTTCTGGGTTAGAAAGCCATGGTGGCTGCTTCTGATCAGAAAGTCAACAAGCAGCTCCTCGTTAAATGCCTTGGTTTGCCTCAGCCACAGTAGTACAATGCACTCCTGTTTCAAACGCACTTATTCGGATCCAAATAGGAAGTAAGCCAAAGAAAACAGAGAAATTCACCTTTCTGTGGGAAATATTTATCAGTATCAACATCTATCACTAGATTGCCTGGATTTATTATATATTTTAGGACATTCACGGTACTTTACAAAGACAAAGGAGTATCAAACCAGAACATATACTGTCAGCCATGATTTTGGGGAGGAAGCAATGAGGAGTGAGGCCCATGGGTGGACGAAGGAGGCGCTCACAGGGCTCGCCCTCTTCTGGTTCACTTTTTCTATCACATTCCTGTTAAGTTTCTCTCTTTCTCTTGGCATGTCAAGTAAACTACAATTCCCTTTTGAGACACTGTATTAAACATTTTCATACTATTTTTATATTGTTGAAGTGAACTGTTAACCTACTATGTCTATCTTCCTGAACGAATAAAATCAACTGGATGCTGAACAAAGCTCGTCGCACATCTGAGTCCCAGCTCCAAGCACCTCACGGTGGTTCTAGTCTGTTGACTTCCTATGTAGTCCTGGCCTGATAAAGACGCCCATCCACTTACTCACACTGAGCGCAGGAGGCATAAAGCTCCGCATGTGGTTAAAGCAGTGCCCATGCACCAAAAATGCACCAGCTTACATGGAGCAAGTAGCTGGCCCAGTACCTACTTCAGCGAGCACTTAAAAGTGGACCCGACCAGACAAGACACAGTTCCTGGAAACTCACAACACACCTCGATTAATAAAGCAGTTCTGGGAATCCCAAAAATATCACTCTCTTTTTTAAAAGGTAAATAAAAAACCACTTGGACTAAAAAGAAATAAAATTTGACTTGATCAAACTTCATTAATTTTTTTTTCTACCCCTAAGGGAGTGCCCTTTAAAATCCTCTTCAAATAGGATGTAACCTAATTGCTTGCCCAGGGCCACAGTTGACAGGATTTGTGTTTCAACACTGCCACCTAGTGGACAACACTTTTAACTAGTCTCTAACTTCATCTGTCTCAAATGCTGGTTCCCCAAAGTTAGTAATAATAACATTCAAGGAGGAATGCTACATGTATGTGCATGTAACAGTTACACACCTATTGTCATGGAATAGAAATCATGTCATTTACAAACATCACTAAACAGTGCTTTTAATAAGGTACCTTAGTGATTTCTTCAGATGCTCGTTCAAAGTCCTGGACGTTTCGACAATAAAATCCTATTGTGCAACTAGGATCCATTTTTCGAAATGACATCTTCTTAGGAGATGGACAGTGGAATGTCTGTAATTTTTAAAATAGTTTGGAATTAATTTTCCCTTGGTGGACTCTTTCCCAAAATATAATAAATACATTTTCTAAGGAGCCTTTTAACCCTTACCATTCTCTACAAAGATGCAGAACACAAGAACCAGTGCTGTGTATTTAACCAAACCTTTACCCTCATGACACTATGCTGCTCAGTAAACAACGCCAGTTCATCAAATACGGGATACATTTCTAATACTTGAAAAATGTACGGTCTAAGAACCCTGTTAGCCAGCCATCTCTATGAGACTGAGTTGAGTCTGTTTTATTAGACATTCTTTGTTGTTTATAAATTCATAGCAGTTTTATCCATATAGCCAAAAGTGAGAAATGAACCAAATATCCATCAACAGAGGCAGTTGAGGGCCCTGGCTGCTGTTGCACCTACAAAGTGGTTTCCAACTGCCTGTAACTCCAGTGCCAAGGGATCCAATGCCCCCTTCTGGCCTCCATGGGTACTGCACACATGAAATACACATACTCATACAACCTAAAATAAATAAGTCTTTTTTAAAACATAAAAATTCAAGTCATACCACAGTTGTTTGGAATTAAAAAGAAGCAAACTCCTTTCGTGTGCATGTGGATGAAGGTTCTTTTTAGTCTTGTGTGTTCACATGGATATATGAAGGGTCTTCTTCCTAATGCTTAAAACTCTCTTAATAAGATTATTCTTATAATCTAACACACAAACTCCAGGCTTCTGTAAATGCCCTATACTGATACAGTCAGGTCCAGAGCTTTTGTTTGTTTGATTTTGTTATTCTTGTTACTCTCATACAGGCTGTCACTGTGTAGCCCTGGACAGCAGACTTGGCGCTGTAGACCAAGCTGGCCTCCAACTCACAGGAACCCACTAGCCTCTGCCTCCCGAATGTAAAATTACTGGCCCATAATTAAATTTTCTTCCATTTTCTTTTCTAATATTCATTTCCATAAAGAGCATGAGATGAGGCGGGTGAAACTCGCCCATGGGGGCTCTGCAAAGGACATCCATTCTGAGCAGGCCAACTCTGTGTTTCGGTCAACAGCATGCCAGTAACCCCGCACCAAACCCTGACCTTACCAAGTGCTTATTAGCTCATCCCTTCTTTAACAAGTGGGATCCAGACCGGCTAACATCCCAGCACAAGCACTGTTTCACTGGACTTTCCCTAATATGGTTTCAATTATTTTATTTTAAAGAGATTCTGAATCAGATCTGAGGCACAGGGGAGCTGAGAAAACTATAAGCTGCAGTATGGAGGAATGTGCTAAGGTACAAGGAAGCCTTTTACACAGAGCGCATCTAAAAACAGCCCAATTTGCTGAACAGGTAACAAGAACTGACTCTTCGGTTTTTACTGCCCGGTCGGGAAGACAGTCAGAACGTCTGTCCTAGGTCCAGTGGCGCAGGTCCAACTGGTCTGTAACTGTGGCTTCTCTCCATAAGGCACTGACCAGAGCTCCTCCTAGAACAGTTACTAGAACAGCACGTGCCTGGCCCACCGCAACCTCCATACATAAGACCCGAACTCGCTAACCTGTAACTTGTGTCTAAAAAGAACCTGCTAATTACCCACACAGCACAGTTATAAGTCTCTGATTTCACTCAAAATCGAAGCTGCTTGTGGCCGTCCCTGCTCCAGGGGTGGGACTCGGAAAGGCACCTCAGATCCTTCTCCATGTTTACGTCATATTGTTTTGTGTCTACCTAAGATTCTAAAGTCAAAACAATATTAATTTAGATTCTGAATCATTTCTATTTATTGTGAAATAAGTCTGCTTTTTAAATATATTCCAAAGTGGTGTTGCTAGGCTATGTTCATTTTATGATAACTCATTAAGCTATGCATTTATCTATGTAAAATTAAATAAAATTTAATTTTAAAATTCTGATGTTTGGTAATGGCAGCTTCTACCTACATACATACACAACTTAGGGAGTAATAATTATGTATACTTCCTTCGGTAACAATGAAATATATTTCTGGAAAAAGAAGAATCAACTCCTATTTATTTCATTTTAATGAATCATTTTTTCATTGCCAGAACAAATATTTATTAGGCACTTATTAAATTCCAGACATGATTACATGTTTAATTAAGGAATTCATTTCCTAAAAGAGATGCTGTGGGGTCACACTCCTTATATATGCTCTAAGAATAATAATCCTTGGCACAATGGATTGATTTTATTACTTAAACATATAAATGGTACCAGAGCAATTGTGTTGAGGTAGGCCTATGCTATTCTGGAGCTTGATATGAAGTAGTAAAGAACATGCCTACTAACTGCAGTTCACATTAGTTAGAGAACATGCCTGCTAACTGTGATTTACATGTGTGATTCATAAAGAGTGTAGCTCCTCGTTTGTCTGTCTGTCCGATAACCTTAATGCCACTATTTTCTTAATTTATTGGTGACGATTAAAACAGTCATCACTGTATGACCTTTCTAGGGTCTGGAAGTTGGAATTGAGGACTAGGAATTGGAGCAGATGCACAAGCCCGTTGACAGAGCTTCTCTCACCTGTAAGGTGGCACGTGCCAGTAAGCTCGCCACTTGGAAGACAGCGGGTCTCTGTGAGTCCCAGGCCAGCCAGAGTGACACCATGAGACTGTATCTCAAAGCATAATATTAAAAACTTAAAATATCACCTTGAAGAACAGTCTATAGTTCTGGAAGTATATGAAGTAAGAACTCAGTGTCTGGTTTAGGAAACCTTACATCACCAATAGCATATATGAAACACTGCCTCGTCTGGGCTCTGCGCAGGGCTGGATGTGACTTGAAAAGAAGCTCATTTCAGCTCTTGGGTCCCAGTGGTAAATGGGGGATGCCAGGGCAGCACTCAAGGCAGGGGCTTACAGCAGAAACCACTGAGGAGCGGAGAAGCGTGGCTCCCTGCCTCACGGCCGAGCTTCTGCTCAGCCACGTTTCTTAGACAGTCCAGGGCCTCCTGCTTAAGGATGAACAGCCACAGCCTTCCTATGTCAGCCAGCAGTCACGGACATGCTGGTGAGCCAGGCTGGGTGACCCAATCCCCCGAACTCTGAGCTGAAGCTGAGCAGGAGAAACATTGTTTATACAAAAAACACATGTGCAGATAAAATTATATTTCTAAGATAAACATATGGGCACACGAATGCACGCGTGTATTATGCTCCTCCACTCCAACAACTAAGATTCTGTCTTATTCTGGTCACTGACAATGAAAACCTGCAACTCAGTCTGCACTTGCTACCAGGGCCCCATGTTCCCCTCCTAGTTCTTCACTGTCTTTTCATGTCTTCTCTAAGGGTGCAAAAGTGCTCCTTTGAGGCCCACTGTCTACTTGGAAAATCCTATGTGTGCCTTATACATTAACAGCTGGGCGTGGCAACGCACACCTTTGATCCTAGCACTGACTAGGGCAGAGGCAAGTAAATCTCCATGAGTCTAAGCCCAACCTGATCTACATAGCAAGTTCAAGGCAAGCCAGGGCTATAGAGAGAGAAACCTTGTCTCAAAAGAAAAAAAAAAAACCCTCAATGAAGAGAACTCAAGACGAGGAAGATTCTGTTCAATTACTCATGCTAAATCAACAATATATTCTAACATATTTATGAGGCAATATCACAAAGATGAAAGTCACATAAAGATGTAACAAAAGCATTTGGAGATATATAGAAGAGCTCAAGAGAGGTCTTCAGACTTTTATTTAGAATATTTGATAAATGACAGTTCAGAAAGAAAGAAGTTGGCCTAATGTAATTTCAAAATGTTCAAAATTCAACTCTAAAAATGTTAAGAAATCAACATGTAAGAATAATAGCAAAGGATATATTTAAACATATTCTCTAGACTAAATCTTGTATTTCAAATTGCACAACCCTGTTAGACTTAGATCACTCATTTAAAATATCAGGATTACAGGTAATTTTTCACACGGAGTTGGATAAAAATGTTTGTGATTTTGTAGATAATAAAAATTATCCACAAAGATGATGTTTAACAACTAAAGTATGAAGGAGGTTTTAGGTTATGAATGTTATTCACCGTCTACCACAGTCTGGATGCTTCGGGAAACAAGGCAGTTTAAACTCCTCACTTGATAGGACTAAAGCACGAGTGAGGTTAGAGGGGTGGAGACACAGGTCAGTGGCAGCGCCTAGAAAGGGTGGGGCCCTCGGCGGCTTAGGCACAGCTGCTCAGCCGACCTAAGGCTTACTGAGGCTCACATGTAACGTTTATGAACTGAGGAACACGGAACTTACAGAAGAGGCTAGGCTGTTTTATAATACATCTTTCTTGCAGTTTGTTTTCATGCTGACCCCTTGAATACTACTAAGTGTTAATTCTGAAACAGAATGTGTCACGCATTCATGCCAGCCCTGCCCTCTATAACCACTGCCCTTGCCATTCCTGATCAAAATTGTCCCGGTCTGATATAATAGCGACCCATCTCACTTTGAAACTCAAACTTCTCTGACCAAATATTAGATAATAAAATGGCCACCTACAGGGAGAGAAGAGTGTCTGAAATGAGCTTCAGTGGCGCTAGGAGTCCAAATCAACTCCTGAAGACGTAAGCAGAGGCAGCGCTCCGAGACCTCCCTGCTGCTCCACACCGAGCCTCGGCTTCTCTCCTTCCCGGACACACCCAACCCTCTTCTCTGGGTGCTGCTTAGACAGTGCTTAGCTGACTGTGGCTTCGCAGACTAGCAAAATACTAACTTATGGCTGTAACAGAGGAAAAGCCAGGCTGCTAAGCAACAGCCTGCCTGTCCAGTGAGAGGACAATGGCAGTACTCTGTGTACGGTACCTCGAGAGGGAAATCCTTTATGCTGACATCTACAAAAGACTGGCAGTAATGAGGATCCATGTAAATCAAACTGTCATCTGCAAGGACAAAACAGAAGACAAGTAATTCACAAAACACCTTATTATGACACTGCTTACAATCCAATCTCTATGTAGAGCAGCTGGAAAAAAAAAAAAAAAAAAAAAAGACTAGGTGTAACAGCCTGCCGGCCTGAGGCTCACCACCGGAAACGCGGCTCTTCGAGACACAGATTAACTTTGCATAATCAAATATGCTTGTATAAGCAGAATTTCATAAAGCGATGAGACTGTCATTTAATTTTTGGTGATGAAATTACTTTCACAAACACACAATTATACTCTACAGTTTGCATATGAAAAATGCATTGGCTCCTCTGTTCTGACAGCAGGAATATATTGCTTGTCATTTCATCATCAGCGAAGGCCACTAAAGACCGAGAGAAAGTAAATATGTAACTAGCGGCTACCAGGATGCAGCGCAGTCTTCTCGAATTCCGGGAAACCGATAAACTGCTTTTCTGTGCAGTAGCAGAAATGAAGCACACGTCTTAAGAAATCCAGCTACACTGTGGACCAGAGCGAGGGGCTCCGTGGTCTCTGTGAAACCAGCTCGTTTCCATGAATCTCACAACTTTCCACTTTTAAAAGAAAACAATTAAAAAAAAAAAAAATCATACTTAGTCACTGACCTTGAAATCCAGCAAAGTAATAGGACTGTTTAGGCTTGCCGCCAATGATGCCTACACAATATTCAAGGCTTAAAACACCCTGTCAAAGAAAATTAATAGGTTTAGATCAGGAGTCAGGTAGAAATGGCCTGCAATAGTCGGGTCTGCAGCGCCCCAACTTCTCCACAACAGTTACTACTTGTTTACAGTTGCTCCGTGTCCCGGCACCCTTGTCTTCCAAACTGCCTCCTTTTTCTTTTAACCACTCAGTGTTAACTCACATCAGTTTATCAGGATGTAGCTCAACAACATGGACAGGCTACGATGTGCCACGTGGGAAAACCATGAATAACATTGCAAAGCACAGAAAGTCCTACGAAAGCAAAGCTCCTGTTCTTCTCCTAATGAGAACATTCAAGACCATCTAGATCAGCGGTTCTCAACCTGTGGATCGTGACCCCTTCACGGAGTCACCCAAGACCATCCTGCATTATCAGGTATTTACATTGTGGTTCCTAACAGTAGCACAGTTAGTATCACGAAGTAGCGGTTGGGTCGGCACAACAGGAGGAGCTGTTAAAGGGTCATAGCACTAGACACACTGAGACCCTCTGATCCAGGGGACTAAATGAAGGCTTACATGGCCCCCAGTCCCCACCTCAACACTATCCAGCTCGTGACTGAATTACAATGCAAAGCTGCTATACATTCATCAGAGAACATACTGGGGGGTGAACACAGTGGCCCGTATACACTACCCTAGTACTCAAGAGACTGAGGCAGGAAGAAAGTTGCAGTTCAAAGCTAGCCTGGGCCACAAAACAAAAACAAAAAAAAAAAAAAACTTTGAACCTTGGATGTTGATCTTTCCTAAGCTAATCATATACAAATGAGGTGACATCTTTGAGGCTAGGCAGTGGTGGTGAGTGACAGCTTCCCACCAGGCAACCATGCGGGTAAACAACAGACATTCTGTAGCTCTAAGATTCTATCCCCTGCTATGACACGGTGTTGCCATCTTTAAGTCAGACTAGCTGTGATCGCTTGAATGGGACCGTCACCAACAGCCTTGTAACACTCCCTAGCAGAGGACAGGGAAGGTCATCTTGGGATCCCAGCTGCTAAAGTGTACAGGAGGTGAAAGGCCACACAGCCATTGTACGTCACTGAGCGTGCTCAGGTGAAGATTGGCAAAGACAAAGTCACCAACTCACCCATGTTCCTGTGAGGAACCCGGATCTCATGGGTTCACCAAACTGCACTCAACTGGAGTACTTTCTTTGGTGTGCTGGTGTGCTGTGTGGGATGAGTAGGCATTCCCGCACATCTTCCTAGGGAAAGTGTGTGTCGGTGGCTGAAGCTATAAGGCTTGACAGGTCAGTGTGCTCAGGCTGAGGCATTGCCACGCTACCCTCACTAAGGGAGACCTGCAAACCCGGGGCTCACTGAGCCACCCTGCCTCATCAGGAAGCACAAGAAATTAGCCAAGAGGCCAGGGGAGTGCTGGAGGCATGCAACTGAACAAGATGAACTTCCCCAAATACCATCCAGGGGAGTCTAGGAAAGCTGGTCAGTGAGCAGACACAGGTCAATCCTGCAAAAAGTAAGGCGGGAGCTGCTCCCATCACTGAGGTGCTATGGCCAGACTACTAAGTTCTGGGGGAGGAAAAGCTCCCTAAGCAGCCTGTCAACACGAATGCCAAATTCTTCAGCAGAGGCACCAAGAGACTAAGGGTGTCGGAGGTGCCTGTGTCCTGAACATTCCCCTTGTGTTCTGACTGTAGGTTCTTTGGTGACATTCCTATACACTCTTGGCTGTCAGTTGGGAGCCTAGGAAGATGTGAGGAACGCATCTGATGCAGTGTGTGGCAGGGAGACATATATCCCACTCACAATCTCAAGCTCTACAACGTGTGTGTGCATCGTGGGCTGATTCAACAAACTCCTATGGATACATGTGTCTCCCTCTATATATATATATATATATATATATATATATATATATATATATATCCTATCAACTTGACACAAGCTAGAAAGTTCTGGGGAAGAGAAAACTCAGTTGAGAAGATGCGTCCATCAGACTGCCCGTAGGCAGGTCTAGAGTGCATTTTCTTCACCAGTGATGATGCAGGAGCTTCGAGCCTCCATGGATGGTGCCACCCTGAGCAGGCTGGGCAAGCCAGTAAGCAGCGCTGGTCCACGGCCTCTGTGTGATTGTCTTCCCTCAGGATGTGACCCGGGAAATGTAAAACAACCTTCTTCCCTAAGCTGCTTCTGGTCATGGTGTTTATCACAGCAACAGAGGTCCTAAGACGACTGTCAACTTGACACAACTTGAACCACCTAGGACAGATCTAAGGATGCCTCCAGAGAGGCCTAACTGAATGTGTGTGGCACCATCCTGTGGGTTGGGGTTCCAGTCTGAATAAAGAGGAGACTTCAAGTAGAGTACCAGCATTCATTTTTCTCTGCTCCTTGACTACTCCCTAACCAGCCACCTCACACCCCTCCACCTCAAAGAAAGAGTGTGTGTGTGTGTGTGTGTGTGTGTGTGTGTGTGTTAGTATTTTTTGTGTTGTGTACCATATATATTATAATTGGTATATAATATACCACATATATTATAATGCCCGAAGAATCTTTTTTTTTCATTTTTGAAACAATGTTTCATGCTGTCCAGGACACCACAAGCTTACTACATAGCTGAGAATGACCCTGAACTAACCCCCTCCCTCTGCTTTCCCAGATGCTGGTATTACAGGTGTGTACCACCACACCTAGCTTAGAGCTATTATTAAAATGTGGGGGAATATCTCCTTGATATCTGCCAATGTTACATATACAGATTTACTAGTACAATTGTATGTGGTTAACCACTGCATATGCTACGTTCTTTTTCTGGATTTAAAAAAGTCTATGTGAATATGTATGCCTGTCTGAGTTTATGTACACTATATCTGTGTGGCTGCCTTCAAAAGCCTAAGGGCATTAGACCCCATGGGGCTGGAGGCACAGAAAACTGTGAGCCGGAGTCAGTGCTCTAACCACTAACCCATCCTTCCGGCTCCATGCTGCTTCACCTTCTTGCCACTCACTATCCCATGAACAATTTTCATATCAATAAACACATGCATCTCTTTGATAACTAACAGTTGTAGTCTATGCCTCCAAACCCTCTTAAATCTTGAATTGTTCTAGGTTCCTTACTCACTGATTGGCTAGGCTGCCTGGCCATCCAGTGCAAGTCCACACGCCTGGTACTGGGATTTCAGGAACACACCGCCATGCCCAACTCTCTGTAGGCATGTGGGGTTCAAACTCAGGTCCTCGTGGCTAGCAAAGCCCTGTCTCCCCAGCCCCAGTTCTATTTCACTTTGAGACACTGTAAAAGCAATGCTAAGACTAAAACACAGTAACATATAGGGGACTATATTTACTTTGACCGTAAAAACTAACTGGTGGGAACGCAGAAAGCACGGTCGGGCCCTTCTATATCCTAACTGCTGGCGTGGTGGGCCAGGCAGGGGACACAGCTGAGGATTAAGCAACCTTAATCATCAAATACGAATACTATTCTGTCTTCTCATTAACACTAAACGCCTGTTATCTGCAGTGGCTGTTTAGAGCTTTAGTGGCAACTTGGGCTGTGTTCTTCAAGTGACCACAGCACATGCATTGTCTGGTGATGCAACCCTACTGTCTGCACTTAGAAGACACAGACATGCAAGTAGAAGGTCATACACACCCACATCTGTTCTGTTCTACATGATGCTGCAACACACTACTGTCATCATCAGAGTTCACACCACTGTCATCATCAGAGTTCACACCACTGTCATCATCAGAGTTCACACCACTGTCATCATCAGAGTTCACCGTCATCATCAGAGTTCACACCACTGTCATCATCAGAGTTCACACCACTGTCATCATCAGAGTTCACACTGAAGGGCCACACGATCCAGTTACAAAGCAAAGGGGAAGGGAAAACATAGTGTCGTAAGTAAGCTTCCAATCTTGTGTAGGTTAGCATTGACAGCTGTCCTGGGCTACATGTCACCTGCAGGCTAAGGACTGAACACCTCTGCACTGTCACAACAAAATTCAGCCCCCTAAAGTTTATTCTGCCAAGTGTTTCATTTCAGCAAGGAAAAAAATTATTTTATCAAAACTGACATAGTAAAGCTACAAACTTAACCAAATACTCAATACTGCAAATGAATTGCTTCAAGACTGAATGTCGTAGTGCCAATCAGAAGACAATGTGTGTGACCAGACGGGTTCTTTTGGTTCAAGAAACACAACTGTACACTACAGGGCTGAGGAGACTTTACACTGGCTCATAAGAAGGGGCGCTGGCTCTCCACACTACCTCATTTCTGTTTATATCATCAGTCCCTCAGAGGAACCACTGTCACCATAACAAACTATGAAATGCAGTAACAGTTTTAAAAAGTTTGTCTTAGCAGTTTGACATGATTTAATGTTAGTTTTAAGAATGACTACAATGGCGACATTTTTTATTAGAAAAGGGTTACTAAAGTGGAAGCCATGGGAACCATGTTGCAAACCTTGTTCCTGCGTCCCATCAGTGAGCACAGACTGAAAGGCCTTTCACTCTGTCACAGAAGGCTGCTCTTCAGACTCACACATGACCTCTCAAAGCTGAAATTTAAAATGCCTGATGCCAAACTTCACAACGTATAGCTGTAGAGTCACGACTTACTTGTGGGAAAGGAAACGGCAACTCTTTTCCATGTTTTATATCAGGTATGACTGAACATAAAACCAGGGAGAACTGAGCACCTCTTACCTTCACAAACTCCAGATAGTCGGTATTGGTTCTTTCTCCACCAAGTCTAACAGGAACTAAAATAATGACAGCCTTGTCATGTGCATCTCCGGTCACAGAGTCAGTCTGTTTGTCAGTTACGTCAGAGCTGTACACTGGGAGAGACATAATGGATATGTACGTGTTAAATCTTATAAAGGCAGCCGTATACATATTCTCACTCTAATTCCACCCCTCTGCTGACTGGTCATCTGGTCTCTGGTATCACTATCAAAGTATCACCAAGTTCAAATTTTTATACTCATGGCCCCTGGAAACTCAACAGTAGTGAAACACAAATCTCGGTCTCCCTGAGCATATGTTCTGGCCAGGAAACTGATGACAAAGAAAAGCGTAAACAAGACAAAAAGTGTGTAACTTGGATAGATGACGAACACTAGCTAAACTGGAAGGCACCTGCCCCCGAGCCTGACAATCTGAGTTCCACTGTCAGAACGACAGAAGGGAAAACAGATTCCTGCACTCTGTCTTCTGCCTTGTGCGTACACATGACTCCCACACACAATAAATACGTGTTTTAAGGAATACAAAATGCAATCTGGAGAGGTGGCTCATGGGTTAAGAACACTGACAGCTCTTCCTGAGGTCCTGAGTTCAATTCCCAGCAACCACATGGTGGCTCACAACCATCTGTAATGGGATCCAATGTGTATCTGAAGACAGCAACAATATACTCATATACATAAATAAATAAAATTTTAAAATCTAAAGAAGAAGGAAGAAAGAAAGGAAGGAAGGAAGGAAGGAAGGAAGGAAGGACGGAAGGAAGGAAACACAGACCAGGCTTTCCACAGTCTGAGCCCTCATTGGTCGCCAGGTTTGTAGATAGTAAACCTTACAGACATATTTCTTACTCTGCTAAAACATTAATTTTGTCCTATTAATAGCTTTTCTTAAGCACGGGTGGCTTATTTTATTTCAGGAAGTAAATAGAGGCTCTATTTCTGTTCTGGGTACCAACAGAAGACGACAAACAACCTTGAGACGATTTGCTAGCACACTACGTCTGACATCCCTGCCCTGGCCTCCCTGAGCCAGGGTTATAAGAAAGAGCTATCTTAACCAGTTTAAACTGGATAACCAAAAAGGAAAGCTAGACCAGATGTGTTGATACGCCCTCAGAACTGGCTTGCAGGGGTGATGGGGTAGGTTGAACTAGAATTATAAGGTCAAGACCCATCTAACCTACACAATGATGGCCCATCTCAGTGGTAAGAATGATAGCAAAATAATCATTTTAAATGCTCAAAATTTTTCTGGCAAATATATTTAAATTAGCAATTAAAGCTTTTTTCCCCCAAAACTACTAATTCCTTTGACATGAGGGGTGTTATACAGGAACAATAATAAATTAGCTATGATTGTCATCTTCATAACCATTTGCAGTATAACCAGGAAGAGAAGAGCTATGTATACATGAAGAGTCTGAGCCGATACAAACCGGCCAGACCGTCACACACTCCATACCTGTGCAGTCCTGGGCCACATAAATAGTTAGCCCTTGCAAATCCGGGTGCCTTGCTTCTTCAACTGCTTTTCTAGGAAAATAATAAACATCCTTAAAATCCTACCCAGAGTTTTCTGTTGTCACTAAGGCTTTAGTTTTAGAAGGAAAACAACCATGGCTGCCCTGCCTTTCTAATAACACCTGCAGAATGTCAGACTAACTTACCCAAAGGCTCTAAATGACGCTACAAAACTTAACTTCAGAACCCCTTCGTATAAACTTACCTCCCAGACCTCAAAGGGCATCTTCAGAAGCTCCCTGCTGCATAGAATGCTGTCTAAGCAGTGATTCACACAGCTTCAAGATTTGTGTCACAATAAGACATCCACCACAAAGGATGGATTATGGGACTTGCCCCCACCCCTTTGAACAACAGTTTAGCTCCCGACATCTCATTAGACATCAATAAATTGGTTACATTAAAAAAAGAAACAAACAAACAAAAAAAAAAAAAAAAAAAACACTAGTATGGCCTTTCCAGTCTCCAAGTTGAAAGAGATGGTAGGTTTCAGAACATACAACAATGTAATCTAATGAGAACCTAATTAATCTAATTAGAAATAGACCCTGGATATCTGTACCTATAAACGAGAGCAGGAAGCTCTGTGTGTAGGTTAAGACAACTGTAGTTCCTGTGTCTTGACCCCCCATTAACAAAGAAAAGCAGAAGGTTTTCATGCAGCTGGTCTTAAGAGCTTCGGCTGTGTCCATTCACGGTCAAAGGTGGTATTTCTTAGCACGAAACAGAAGAACTGAGAAGAATGGTACCTTAAAATGTGAGCGACCACTGCTGGTCCATACCAATCACCAGCCTTTTTCCCAGACTTCTTCCCAAACTCTATCAGTCGATGTAAGCCAAAGACAGCCACGGGGGAATCTCCAAACCAAGAGATGATTTTCCTGTGATAGAGCTCATTCCGTACTGCGTGGTCATCAGAGTGCTTCCCAGATGTTTCCTTCAGAGAAACTGCTGAAGTTCTGAGTTCTCTTTCCCCTGAAAGAGATGCTTCCAGGGACGCAGTGAACTTTCTGACAGTGTTGGAAGTCCATGAGTCCGAGTCCGAACTTTCAACAGGCAGCGCGTCTGGCCAGGTCCACGCTGCAGAAATTCCAAGGCAAGACTCAGACTTTCCAGACAGACAGGCCTTGCCGACTGTACTAAGTAAATATGTGGCGTTTAAATAAAGCCTAACAGGTTATTGAACCAAAGCAGAGGCAGAAATCAGGGTGACGGCTGCAAACAGCGACATACATGGTGGAATGGCCGCCAGAGGGTTCTCTGTGCAGTAATGAAAATGTTCTAGAACGGGACCTTGTGACGGCCATAGAACTCGGGGTGCATACTAACAACCACTCAACTGGTCACTTTAGATGAGTATGTTTATTTAATAAAATTTATCTAAATGAAATAGGTTTTATCCCAATAAAGCTGCTTTAATATTTTGTTTTATTTTTTTGAAATTAAAATATAGTGTCATCATTACAGCTTTCCCTATCCTTCCTCTGACTCTCTTGTACCCCGTTCTCGGCTCTCTCTCAAACTTATGGCCTCTTGTTTTTCTTTAAGTGTTGGTGTGTGTGTGTGTGTGTGTGTGTGTTATGTGTTTGTGTGTATATGGATGGATGTGTATGTGTGTGTGTGTGTGTGTGTGTATGGATGGATGTGTGTGTGTGTGTTGATGTGTGTGTGTGTGTGTGTTTGTGTGTGTGTGTGTGTATGGATGGATGGATGTGTATGTGTGTGTGTGTGTGTGTGTGTGTGTGTGTGTGTGTATGTGGATGGATGGATGGATGGATGGGTGTGTGTGTATTTCTAAAGATATAAGTATAACCTGCTCGTTGCATGTAGTGTTACTTGTATGCATAAGATTTCAGGGCTGACCACTCGTAAAAAGCTGCTTTGAAAGAGGAAAATAAACATGTAGGCCACGCATGGAGGCACACACCACCTTTAATCCCAGTACTTGGGAAGCTGAGAAACCTGGTCTCTGTGAGTTTGAAGCCAGCCTGAGATGCACAGTGAGACCCTGTCTAAAAAGTAAAACAAAGAAAAGGAAACAAATCTAGCAAGTGACTCAAGGCCCTAAGCCCAGCACATGGGAGGCCAGCCTAGCCTACACAGGAAGAACCCACCTCAAGAAAATAAATAAATAAATGCAGTGGGATGGGGCACAAATCAGTGTTTGTCTAATAACTCAAAGCCCTGCAACCTGCAACCCATCCCCCTACTGAGAGGAGAATAAAAACAGAAGGAAAAATAAAGGAAAGAGGAACAAAAGAGGAAGTAAGGGGTTGGGGGACGGGCAGGAACAGGGAGGGACAGGACCAGACCTGGCCTAAGATGTGCTTATAAAATAACACAATAAACATATAAGCAAGCCAATATAATAACATCAATGATGCTTAGACCTGACTGTCTCAGAACTACTCTATGATTTCTAACTTTTCCAAACTGGGGATGTACTACACAGAATTAGGAAAAAGTCACAAAAAGAGAAAAGTCAAAACAAGAAAAGATGCTAAAAGTACAAATGGACGTCCTTCAATGTGGTTTTCTTCCTTCCTTCCTTCTCTTCCTTTCTTCCTGTCAATCTTCAGTTGAAATAACGACCCCTGTCCTCTACTGCCAGTCTGTCTGACTTCTAGGCTTCCCAAAGGCATTAAATAAACAAACAAACAAACAAACAGAAAGCCTTTATTAACATTCATAGTTCTCTGGGAAGATAAATCTTTAGGGAGAAGATTCATTTTGATACATGTTTTAAAAAGAAAAATAAGTAAAACTGCTAAAATTTTAACTTTAAAATATTTTTAATTTTTTAAAAAATATGTGTTAAATATCTTTTGTTCCAAGATACTTTCCGGGTATCTTCCTCCGGAATACTATAAAGTATTAATCTTGGAGATTAATGGTTTGTTACAGGATAATAACAGCAGCTCTCCAGCAAACTAAAACCTAATAATGAATAGAGCCAGAGAGGATAGCAGACCTAAATGCAGACCTAAAACAGAACCAGTATTTTACTGTTCAATAACGCAGCAATCCTCAACACGGGACCACTGATATATCACCCCCAGAGAACCTATGTAGACTGAGTCTTAGTTGGGTTTAGTGGTTACAACACTTTTCTGGCTACACCAGAGAACCTATATAGACTGAGTTGTAGTTGGCTTTAGTGGTTACAACACTTTTCTGGCGTGTAGCCAAGACCCTGAGATTAATCTCCAACATAGAAAAGTTTTAAAAATTTTTTTAAAAAAATACCTTTTTCTTTGTCTTAGTCACACTAATCACAAACTTGTTTGATCAATGACTAATTGTCTCAATGGAAAAGTCACTAGTACAGGGATACCGTCTAACACTTTAAAAGAAATCTGATAATATTTAGTAACCTGAAGACAGTAAAACAAAACTCTCTTACAAATGTATACATTATAAAACTGACTGATAGAAAAATGACACTAGAAAGTAAATACAGGTAAGTTAAATATTGATGAGATTTATGAGGGTTAAAAGTCTAAGCACCCCCCAAAAGCTCTGAATATCCAAAAAAACAATTCACAGACCTTATGAAGCTCAAAAAGCAGGAAGGCCGGAATGTAGATGCCTCAATCCTTCTTAGAAGGGAGAACAAAACACTCATGGGAGGAAATACAAGGTCAAAAAGAGGAGCAGAGACTGAAGAAAAGATCATCCAGAGGCTGCCTCACCTGGGGATCCACCCCATATGCAGCCACTAAACTCAAGCACTATTGCTGATGCCAAGAAGTGCTTACTGGCAGAAGCCAGATATGGATGCCTCCTCAGAGGCTCTGCCAGAATCATACAGATACAGAGGAGGATCGTTGCAGCTAACCATTGTACTGAACTCAGGGACCCCAATGAAAGAGCTAGAGAAAGGACTAAAGGAGCTGAAAGAGTTTGCAACACCAGGGGAAGAACAACATTATCAACCAACCAAAACTTCCAAAACTCCCAGGTACTAAAACACCAGCCAATGACTACACATGGAGAGACCCATGGCTCCAGTTGCATATGTAGCAGAGAAGAGGTCCAGTGAAGGCATGTTTTCACAGTGTAGGGGAACGCCAAGGCACTGAGGTGGAGAGGGTGATTGGGAGAGGAAGCATCTTCATGGAAGCAAGTGAAGGGGGAGGAGGGAGGGGAGTGGGTGGAAAGAGGATAACATCTAAGCACAATTCTTTAATCCCAGGACTTAGGCAGCAGAGACAGGCAGATCTCTGAGTTCGAGTCTGCATGGTCTGTAGAGAGTTTGCCAGGGAAGCCAGAGACCTCCTGTCTCAAATAAATAGATAAATAGATAAATAAATAAATAAATCAGTGAATGGATGAATGTCTGAGTACTGGGGCTGACTGAGACTTGGGTCAGCAGCACCATGTTAGAGAGTTTATAAATGCCTCTAACTCCAGCCCCAGAAGATCTGTATCTTCTGGCTTTCACATAAGCACATACATATTTATTTTAATAAATCTTTTTAAAAATCTAAACATAATGTTCTCACTAATTAGAAGCCTAAAACTTTAATACAAAGAATTATAGCCAGGTGTGGTGGCTATCCCAACATTCGAGAGACAAGTAAATGGGACTCTTTATGATATCAAGGCCAGCCTGGTCTACATTGTGAGTTCTAGGCCAGTTAAGGCTACATAGTGAGACCCTGTCTCCAAAATAATAATAATAATAATTTAATTAATCCAGAGAATTATAGATCACTTATGGTGTTTATGTATGATAATATATAAATGATATAACTTATAAATATGATATTGTATAATTGTATATTTATGTTGTTTACTAAATTTCTATGTAATATATTTCTATATATTACATATAAAATAATTAATCTATAATTATATTATATATAATGACATAACTTATATATGTCAGCATATAATATATAGTTAATATATACTATTAAATGATATAATAAATATAATATATAATAATTATGATAAATGTAATTATTTATGATGAAATTTTCAAAATACTACTGCCAAGTACAAATAAAAAAAAAAACAGTAAAAATTCTTCTGCCCGGGACTTAACAAACTTAATGGGGCAATCTAGAGAATTCAGCCAAAGCAATAAAATGTGAAGTCAGTTCGCTGTGGTGACAAGATAGCATGTTGAAGGAGAGTCGGGAACATGTATGTTTACGACACCAGCTCAGCAGACGTAACAGATGACCTTAGGTCAGTGGAGCATCTTGACCTCACAAGGTGGATGTGCTAGACAAACTTGGAATAAAAAGAGCAGCGGCCAGACAGGGACTTGATTTACCTCTACCAAGAAAATGCAGTATGAGCCCCTGAGCCAGCAGCATCTGGCCGGTCCGCAGTGTGCAGCCCCAGCCGCAGTCTGTCGTCAAGGCGGAAGCTTCTATCTGAGGAAATTCTTCCCTGTAGGTCAGCCATATTCTAGAGATGAAATCCTTACGGAACTCGTCCACATTCCCCGCAATGACGTGGTCTTCGATGGCACATCCTGATCTCGCAGGCGACATCTTGTTTTCATCTACAAAGTATTTAAGATGCAAGTTACACAGTATAAAGATGGTGACCACGTGTGCCTTAGTGGTAATTATGTCTGCCCGGCACTACTACGTCATCTCTTCTAAGAGGAACGTAAGCCTTCCAATGTCCAATCAAATGAGAATGATCCCGGAAGTGGTTTGCACCCTGGGGAAACAATACAGGATCTGCAGTAACACTGCCATTACCAGTGGCCGTCTGAGCCTCTGTAAATCACTCCTTAAATAAGAGGGTAATATAAAACACCTTCTCTTTTTACCTCAGTTGGCTCAGGACACACACATTCAAGCTCTTTGAAAAGTGTCAAGCAAATAAGACGTCATGACTTGTCAAACATGACAATGTATATAGTCACATGAAGTACACATTGTATTGTCATGAATATTTATACTCAAATTATAAAGTCAAAACTAATAAGCTACAAAGTAAGAATGTATATTTTTAATGTAAATGTCCCTTATGTCCAAACACCATTTTTCCAAATTTGTTGCTACCTACACAAATTTTAAAGGCCTTTGCAAACTGATTATCTCTAACACAGTTACTATGAAATGCATTGTTTGCCCAATAATTCACAGAACACTATTCTCAGTGAACTGTCATTCCTCATTAACTCCCCTGCAGCTAGAGACACTGCTCCGCACTGGTACAATCTAGTGAGCACCAGTGCCGGCTGGCCTGGAAGTGTGGGCGCACAGGCAGAAACACATCTGGCTACATCTCTCAACAAGTGCAACATCCGAAGCCTTTCTGCAGGATATGAAAGGCTGACAGTTTCACAATGCAGTCTGTCTTCATGCTTCCTTCACCCATCCCTTCTGCTCATTCTGAAAAATCCCCATCATTCAACCTTCATCTATATTCAGCAAATGGTAATAAACAAGTGAATTCCAAGCCTCCATTGACATGACTTTCTCTCAATATTATACAGAACTTAAAGTTAGTTACAAATAAAAGTGCCTGGAAATTAAATATGGCACTACAATATGTCTAAAGGGCCCCTTTTGACATTCACATTAGTTTGAAATGTGGTACAGTAGTTCCTGAGTCTCACACCCCATCCTCCACACACACAGCTCCAACCTCCTCTTTAGAAGTCATTTCTTAACCTCTTCTGACCCAGACAACACTGAATCCTACAGGGAAATCGTCAGTACTGAGTGAACTTTGTCCCAAGAGCTTTAAGAAAAATGAGAATATTTCAAGGAACCACACAATAAAAAGTGGGGGAAGGGAGCAAACAGACATAAAAGAGAAAGAAAATCATTGGCAGACAATACTAGAGGCTGTTACACAACACTAAGAAATGCCAAGAACTACAAAACCTATACCAGTAGGTGGGCACACACTTTTCGATGACAGAGGATCATTCCACTGGAAGGAAGAAGTTTTCAGAATGCCTAGATCCAAATGAAAATGAAAGCACAGTGTCTGGAACCTCTCAGATATACGGACACCATTTACAAAGAAAGCAGATGGGCAGCTGAGGGGAGGAAGTGTGAGGAGAATATGGGCCATGAAAGCAGTAAGGACATGAAGGAGGGGAGAGGAGGGTGCAGAGGAAAGTTCTGCAAAGTCTGCACCCAGAGAGCCCGACTGACTGATAAGAATTTCCACAGAGAGGTTGGAATGTGACCACTGGGAGGATGCTTGCTGGTGTCACTGAGGCGATCCTTCCTTAGCCATCATACACTTAAGTTACCAGAGACCTTAACAAAGAACACAAGCATCTATCTGGGTGGTTAACATGCCAAGGCAGTTTAATATGGAAATAAACAAAACGTTTAGCAATGGAAGTCTTCAGAGATTTTTTTTAATGTTTTACATGTTTATCACTTACCTTCATATTTAAAATGGTAACATTTTCCAAGCAATAAAACAGGTGAATTTCTACTAAAATATGTCTTTGTTTTCAACACCCAACCTGCATGAAGAGAAAGAGGGTTCTGGCGTTAAAATTTCAATGTAAAAGCCCTACCAAGTCTCTTTCCTGTAGTTGATGGTAAGGTATGATTACCCACTATGTATATGCATGTTTTGAAGTTACAAACTATTTAGACAATGAAACAAAATTAGAGACTAGTTTAAATAAGTTTAAAATTTTAAAAATAAATGAATAAGCTTTGCTAGTTTAAATAAATTTCAGTCTCTTAACCATAATCTTTCCTTATTAGACATGGAAGAGGAAAACAGTGATTTTGACTTATTTTGACAGGCCACAATGCTCTCTTGACACAAACTAAAAAGGTAGGAACTGATTATCAACTTTTTGAATTGTCTTTCATCTCAGGCATTTTAAAGGTACAAAATGCTTGAAAACCCCTGGAGAGGAACTTGAGAAAAGCACATAATAGGCTAGCACACCTGGTAAAAACCAGTCTCGATAGAACTGTCTGGATGCACACAAGGTTCTCAGACATCCCCATCTGGGCTTTCAATCCCCTGTCCTAAGCCCCAGCTGAAGTCACAAAATCTAATTATCAGGTTGCTTCCTTCCCTTCAGTCAGCAGTGGAAGAGCGAGGGGTGTTCTCTTCGACAACCATGATGGCAGGAACCCTTGGGAATCTCTAAGCAGTGGTCCCCTACAGTGCTGAACACGGCCAAGCCTATGAAAACCCTGACTGCTAAAGGTGGGAGTGAAATGTCACAGTGGCACAGGTCAGTAAGGCCTAGACTTGGGAGCCTGAGGCAGGAGAATCACACATTCTAGGCCTACACAGAAAGACTTGGTCTACACAGAGAATCTCTCTAGGAAGAAAGCAGAGCGGATGGTTTTATACACAAGGGCATGTATAGACTATACATTCTATAGCATGTATAGACAGAATTATGTTGACAGACAGAGGTCTAACAAACTATCTGTTGCGGTAAATAATAAAATGTTCCGTTGTTATCAGCACCACAGTCTCACTCCGAGGACGCCGCTCTAGTGCCGAGCTGAGCACACACCATGCGGTCCCCACATGGCCCTCTCTCAGCTGTCCCTCCTTTAATCTGGCTAAAGGAGTTTCTGGCTACCAGTGATGACCCAAGCAGGGCCATGTGGCACCAAAGGGATCTCTCTATCTTGGCGCTCCAATCTGCCTCTACAAACTCAGGCGGGATTCACTCCATCCAACCATGCTTCTGTCTGGGGTGGCCTATGACTTCCCCAGCATGTTACATTCACACACTGTCCTCCACAGCCCGGTACAAACATGACTCACATCCATTAACTTATCAAACAGGTTTATATGTTAAATTCACAATCCACAAATCCTCTACACAATAAGCTCACAACCAGCAGACAAGATACAAACTGCCCATCCAGAAAAAGTAAATTAGACCCATAGAAACCCTTAGAAATAATCATGACAACCTCATCAAGCTAGAGATGCACCGAGAGAAACATACACGTCGGTTTCCATGTTGCCTCTGGAATCCCTCGTCTCCCTCTTCTCCCTCCTCCAGCCTTTCTCCACCTACCTCTCCACTATCCAATCATGTATAGCTTTAACATCAACCTACAACAATCTGCCTTTACATTATACAGATCTATTAACAAAAGTTTAAAACTGGGCTTTTATATTCCCTAAAGCACTTTATACAAACGAAGAAAAAAAATGTACTAAAGATTATGATGGTGCACGAAAAGCCCTCTGCTGGACAGGGAGGCAGACAGGAAGTCAGACACACTGGTCAGCCTCCACTGGCCTTCACTTGGTTTACCGTAAGGTATCAAAAAATGTTTCCCTGCTCACAGTCTTTCCCCTTCCTCAAAATGTCACCTATCGCTACCAAATTAAACTCCTGGTAGCTCAGCCTTAACTAGACAGATTTTCTGTTCCGAAACATCTGACAGGACCCAACAAGATGGCTCAATGAAAAGCTTGTTGCCAAGCCTGAGCTCTGTCCAGAATGCACCTGGTGAAAGGAGAAAACAAGGCCCACGGCCGCCCTCTGACTTCCACATGTGTGCACAGCACACACACACACACACACACACACAACGTGCACACAGACACAAACTGAAAACTCAAAAGGAACAAAGAAACAGCTTGTGGTTAAGAGCTGTTGCTGTTCTTGCAGAGCTCACATTCGGTTCCCCACTCCCAAGTCAGGTGGTTCTCCACCGCCTGTTACCCCAACCCCAGGGTACTGATGCCTTCTTCTGATCTTCAGGTGCACAAAGCCACACCCAGACACACGTGCACACATATTAAAAATATAAAATAATTTAAAATAAATAGAAACGTTAAAACCATACTATTACCACTTATCAGACTTAGCGTCGACCTCAGTCTCAGTGAAGACTGAGGCACAAGTTAGAACTCTATTCTCCACTGCTGTACAGCCCGACTCACACTCTTGTGTGATAAAAAAACAAAAAAAGTCTCCCAGAGTCCATCTAAGGTCTGCTCCTTTCAGAGTCGCCTTTGGGGATGTCTTCACCCTTCCCCACTTAGATCTGGCTCTCTTCTAAACTAGGCCATGGGTATTCATGCGCTGTGTGCACCAGAAACTAGACCAGGGCTTTCCATATATCATAAATGTCAGATCATATCCCACAACAGCAGCTATCTTTTTTCCCCAAAAAGCATCAGGTTTCTGAGAACTCAGTAAAAACACACTCAAAGAACCAACCTATAAAAAGAAACCCCTCACTATCTCCTTCCTGTGGTTTATTCTTTACCTACATCTTCTGACCAACCCCAGTCCAATCTTTCCTCAGAAGAGGAAGAGGATGCAATCTGAGGCACTGCAAGAGCTCATCTAACAAGAACTTAGGATCACGGTGCTTCACTGTTACACATCAATCACAGGACGCACACTCTCCCCTGCTCTTCTCTTCCCTGTGAGACCTCACAGCAGACTGATTTGCTCTATGCTCAGTGCAGAAGACGGTCCAGTGCTTCTCAAAGGACCTGACATTTTTCTCTTTTTCCACAGGCACATGGGAGCTTGCATAGTTCAACACATCAAAAGATTAACCCACACACTGGACTTTCTCTTTTAACTACTTGGTTTTATTTAACCACTTCCCACTTAGCTTTATAAATCCATTCATTATATGAAACTCCTTACCTATCTTTGCTTTAACTTACTGATGCTGAATCAGGATACTATGGGGGAGACAGGAAGAAACTTAAGATATAAAACTACAGAGCCATGGGGAAGCTGGGAGGCTTAGAGGGGGAGCAGTAATTAGCACATGTTTGAAAAAGCCATATGGAAGATTTTATAAATTTTCTTCTATACACACACACACACACACACACACACACACACACCTGTTGCTGTAAATATTAAAAAATAAGAATGGTTATCTCTTTATCGGCCCTGAGGTCTCACTCCTCAGGCCTGACCCTGATACGGAGCCTCGAACCCATGCAAGCCGCCACCCAGATCTCACTCCATTCACACAACTCCCTTCCCTATTCTCCACCTCTATCCTGGGTTGTTTCTCTACCCCAAAATCCCACAAACATAACTCTACAGCCCAACAGCTTTTTATACAGGTTTATATGTTCAACTCTCAATCCACAAACCCTCTACACAAGATTGCATCAAATAGACAAAGATACAAACTGCCCTTCTATATGAGATACTACACCTGTAAAATCCTTAATGTTCATAGCTTTTTAACGCCAATCAATATCACCTGGGTCTAGCTGGTCCTCTGACCTCTGAGACCTCTCCTCTCAACACCCCCCTGCCCTGCCCAGCCACTGGTTTTCCTTTATTTTACTAATTAAAATGGGAAAATTTAGATAGTCATCTCTTGAGTATGTGAGTAGGCAGCACAACACTAACTGGAATTAGTGGATTATTTAACAAAATATGGGAGCAGGGTGGAGAGATTTGTAACCAAAGAGTTGGAGAGGTAAACTGAATCAAAATAGATTATACACATACGCCACACGCACTCTCCACAATGAAATTCTCAAAGAAAAATATAAATATCATGTTTAAAAATTAATATCATGATTAAAGGTGTGGTGTCACACACCTTTAATCCTAGCACTTGGAGGCAGAGGTAGGCAGATCTCTGTGAGTTTGAGGCCAGGGTGGTCTAGGGATGCATAGACAGACCCTATATCAAAAACAAAAGCAGGGAGCCAACAGATAAGAGCCATAAACAACAATCTTTACTTAATGCAGTTTTAATCATTATTTGTGTGTGGATACATGAATGGAACACACATGCCACAGCAAATGTGGAAGACATAGAACACTTGGTACGATTAGTTTTCTCAATAAATTGTGGAGAGCCTTTTTGGCACCTCTGGACAGTTGGTGGCAGACAATCTCATTTCCCAGGACATTCTGAAGCTGGCCAAAGGCAGGAACCTGGTCTCAGTGCTACGCCCTGAAAAGGCTAAAAGGAAGCACATTTGCATCTATAGCTCAGGGCAGAACCCTTAGGAACGAGGAAGTACATTTGCAGTACTTAGGGATGTAGCTCAGGGCGGGGCAGATTCTGAGACGCAGGCACCACAGACTCCAAGGACCACATTTTTGTCCCTGACCTTTACACCTGGCCTCCAGAAAGATGTTTATGGAATCTTTGGTTGTTAACTTGCTTGTTCCAGGACTATGAACTAATGTTATTTTTCTGCATATAATTAAAGTGGTTTAAAAGAGGACTGAATAAACCAGGCTTCGCTTCAGCCTCAAGTCTGGCCAAAGTCATGTCACAACTTTGACTAACCATGTCTTTCTTCTTTCAATCCTCGCTCCAGCTCTGAGGAACCTGTTGTCTGACCGAGCTGGTCTCGGACAATAAATCACATAAAAACCATTATCCATGGACTAGATCAAGCAGAAGAAAAAACACAAATGTTCTAGAATAAGCAAAGCAACCTTGAAAAAGAAAATTAAAGTTGGAAAACTGAACCTCTGGTTCTACACTTGATGACAGACATACATAAATGGTAATGCTGATACGCTGGCATACAGACCGACTTATGGTAAGTGAACCAAGCTGAGAGGGGCAGAAATAAACCATCCTCATCAGCTGACAAGGACCTCCAAGGTGCTGGCAGGGAATGAAAAGATGCAGCTATTCTGGAAAGCCGTTTGGCAATTCTTCGAAAAGTTACAATTATTGTTCAGCCATTCCACCGGCATGTATGACTCAGCTTTAAAGTTTCCTCAGGGGTCCTGACAGCCTTAAAGATGTGGTCTCTCTCTCTCTCTCTCTCTCTCTCTCTCTCTCTCTCTCTCTCACACACACACACACACACACACACACACACACACACACACACACACACACAATCTGTACAAGAGCACCTTCAACAACACTAGTCACAGAAACTCAACATTAACTGATGAAAAAAAGCTAACAAAATGCCAGGTGCAGACACCCGATGAAAGATTACATAACATACAAAAAGGAACGTCTGCTGATCATGGTGCCACTCCCATGGGACCTTCGTGTTCAGCTGGCTGAGGAAGATCATGAGTTCAAAACTAACCTGAGCCAGATAGTTAGGGATAACTAAAGTTAAATGAGACCTTATCTCAAAAGGGAAAAAATTAGGACTGAAGGGGTATCTTAGAATTATATACAGTATGTGTTTACTAGAGATGGCTCACTATGTAGACCAGGCTAGCCTTCTACCACTAGAAGGTTGGGTGCACAGGTAGATCCTACCACACCCACATTTTAATGTAGAATATTTAAGTCTCTAATCTCATGATTAGAATATAATCTAATGATTATATTCACTGTCTTCCTGAGATTCTTACCAGCACTGTTTCTACTCCTTCATATTTCGTGACTGTCCAGACATGATAAAGTATTTCAATCTCAAGTCAGTTTACACAACACTTAAATCACAAAACCTACTATATTTCATGTTGTTCCAAGCAGAGATAAATTTAGTTTTCAGCTTGTCCACTTCATCTGTTCCGGAAGCCTCCATATTCAAAGTCTAAAGAAACAGCCATCACTTGATTCCATTCTTCTAGAAAAGCCAATGTACTGAAAGAAAAAAATAAGCAGATGAGTAATCAGCACACTAAGTGGTACCATGCTGCTGACGTCACTTAACAGAAGGTAACAGAATCAGCAAAGCAAGCTGAGACTCCAGCCCCGCCGGGTGGGTGCTTCCTAGAGTGCACAAAATGGGGGTTGAATTCCAAGCGACACATAAATACGGTGGTGCACATCTGAAATCCCAGAATTCTGGAGGGAAAGACTCCAAGATCGGAAGTCAAGCTTGTCCTTAGTCTGAAATCCCAGAATTCTGGAGGGAAAGACTCCAAGATCAGAAATCAAGCTTGTCCTTAGTCTGAAATCCCAGAATTCTGGAGGAAAAGACTCCAAGATCAGAAATCAAGCTTGTCCTTAGTCTGAAATCCCAGAATTCTGGAGGGAAAGACTCCAAGGTCAAGCTTGTCCTCAGTTGTGTACTGAGTTCTAATCTGAGCTACAATGGCCTCATCAGAAAGGAAGGGAAGGAGAGAGAGAGAATTTTTTTCATTTCACACTTTTTCTAGAGTATGATAGTCTGTAAATATTTTAACTACAGAAAATGTAATATAAAGTATGTAAAATAGAACTAACATAAAACTAAACAATACCGCCTCGACAGCTCTCACGTGAATGTGTGTGAAGAGCATAGCTCCGATTGAAAGCTCTCGAGAGCACCCAAGGCCCTGCTGTTCTTACAGGAGCTGCGTGGGAATCTTACTGAGCTGCTGGCTGCCTTCAGTAACTGCCACTTCACTAAGAAGTCCTTGCTTCCATGTGGCTGTGTCTAACTGCTTTGCTTTGGAAATTGTCTCATGTTTTAGACTATCTTCCCTCTCAATACTGACCAATACCAATTTGTCTCAGTCACGGTTTCTATTCCTGCACAAACATCATGACCAAGAAGCAAGTTGGGGAGGAAAGGGTTTATTCAGCTTACACTTCCACATTGCTGTTCATCACCAGAAGAAGTCAGGACTGGAACTCAAGCAGGTCAGGAAGCAGGAGCTGATGCAGAGGCCATGGAGGGATGTCACTTTCTGGCTTGCTTCCCCTGACTTGCTCAGCCTGCTTTCTTATAACCCAGGTCTACCAGCCCAGGGATGGCACCGCCCACAATGGGCTGGGCCAGGGATGGCTCCACCCACAATGGGCTGGGCCCTCCCACCTTGATCACTAGTTGATAAAATGCCTTACAGCTGGATCTCATGGAGGCATTTCCTCAACTGAGGCTCCTTTCTCTGTGATAACTACAGCTTGTGTCAAGTTGACACAAGACCAGCCAGTACAATTGACCCCTTGTCAACCTGACACACAAACAAATCACTATTAAGCCTCAACCCTCAGTTTCTTATTCATCCCCAAGATCTAGATAACCTGAAGAGTCCCACGGCCTTTACCAATTGTTACATTTTTTCTTTTTATAATTCAAAGTCTCTAAATTGTGGGCTCCTCTTCTTCCTTCAAGAGGGAAAGATATCAGGGCACAGTCACAGTCAAAGCAAAATCAGTTTCTAACCATCCAGTGTCTGGGAACCACTTAAGAACTTCTGGACTCCTCCAAGGGCTTGAGTCACTTCTCCAGCTCTGCCCTTTGTAGGACACACCTTGTCTTCTAGGCTCCAGCTGCCTGTTCTCCACTGCTGATGCTGTTCTTGGTGGTCATCTCATGGTACTGGCATCTCCAACACACCACTGTCAGTCCTGGGGCACTAACTGCCACTGAGGCTGCACCTTCACCAATGGCCTTCCATGGCTTCTCACAGTGCCAAGCCTCAGCTGCTCTCCATGACCCCTTCATTCCTTCAAAACCAGTACCACCTGGGTGACTCTCACACATTACCAAGTCCAGCCACAGCATGAGGTACAACCTTGGCTATCCTGGAACACAGCTTTGTTATGCTCTCAGAAAACAGTTCCCATATTTCACCTCAATGATGCTGGTCTCTTAATCACCACTAATTTCTTAGCTCCATCTGACCAGCATCAATAGTCCCAGTAATGCAAAAGTTTTGCTTTAGTCATTCTGATATCTTGTTAATCACAGCTGATTCTTCAGCCCCAGCTAACCAAAACCACAGAATCTTCACAACCAAATCAGCAACAGCCTTGATCAAAGAGTTCCCTCTGAAATTTCATAACCCAGACCTCCATCTTCTGCACTGTTCTCAACATTATCTTCCAAGCTCCTACAGAACATCCCACAGAGCTCTTAATATCCCAGTGGCTCTTCTAGCTCATTGTCCAAAGTCCTTCCACAGTCCTCCCCAAAACAGGGTCAGGTTGTCACAGAAATACCCCACCATGCTGGTTTCGCTTGAACTGACAACAGAAGTGCTTTTGGTTTAAGAAAGAATGTAGCCTGAAGGACAGTTGAGACTCCTGAGGGAGGAACAAACTGTAACAGGAAAGGTCTGTGCTCACCCGCAGTCACTCACATTTACTTTCAAGGAAAGCCTGCTACAGGACATTATGCTTTGAGGTCATAAGTATGTTGTAGAAAACCCTGGTATCTGTTCTTTAACACCACCCTATTTCATGGGATGAATTAAAGCTATGAACTACACACCACAGCTCTAGGTAGAAGGAATGTGTAAGAGCAAATGTGCCAACAGAGCTAGAAATATAAAACTGTGTTAAAGGGTTAAAGGGGCAGGTGGGCAGACCCTGAGGACCAGGAGCAGCTGTGTCAAGGGTCAGATTCTTGTGAGGCGGCAGGGGTAGGGGGTTTGTTTGTACCGCAGCCTGGGGGAGAGATTGGAAAAGGTTGAGTTACAACTTCTCAAAAAGAAGGAAAAAAATCAGTAATGACTATATATTCAAATGATGGAAGTCAATCACATACAAAATGTCAGTAATATTTTACATGGAACTCTATGAAGTAAAAGCTCTACCTTTGTAATTTATTTTTATTATTAAATTGTTGACACCCAGATGACTTTTTTTTTTTATTTATAATCCTCTTCTTTCAGTTTCATCTGGGATTACAGGTGTAAAACAAAATGTTTAGCTGAGTCTGTTTTAAAATAACAAAATTAGTGAAATGTTCAACAGGGAAAAGGAGTTTGCTACCAAGCCCAACAACCTGAATTTGACTCCCAGGATCCACATTGTTGGTGAACAAAACTTTTGTCTGAGAGTTTTCCTGTGACCTCTACACATGTATTATACATACAGAAGCAAAATAAAAAAATCAAATGAAACCAATTACTCACAAACGAACTGAAACGAAGCCAGTGCATGAAGTACAAGCATAACACCTGGTCTTGTTGAATGAAACTAACGATTGGACCATGTGCCTGAGCACCATCCCCAACAGGTACTCCTTAGCAAAATGAAACACAACGGTTGCTTTAGAAATCTTACCTTTCGTTTATAATATTGTGGGAGGAAGGAGGGTGAGCACACAGCGAGCGTGTGCGCGGGGTCACAGGATGAGGAGCGTAGTCAGCTCTGCTGTGGGATCAGACTGGCACTGCAAGCCGCTCTACCCACTGGCCCACCTCACCAGCCCTCACTGTCAATTTCTTATGTGCTCTCTTAGCAAAGTCTGCCCCAAGTTTTTCATCCATTAGCACTATTTCTGTGCCTGTATTTTTTAATGGTTTATTTATTTATTTAATGTGAGTACACTGTTGCTGTCTTCAGACACACCAGAAGAGGGCACCAGGTCCCATTACAGATGGTTGTGAGCCACCATGTGGTTGCTGGGAATTGAACTCAGGACCTCTGGAAGAGCAGCCAGTGCTCTAACCTCTCAGTCATCTCTCCACCATTCTGTGCATGTGTTTTTAAAGATTTTTTAAATTATTTTCTAATTATCAAAGATGGGGTGGGGACATGCACCTGCCACCCACTCTACTCCTCCACACCTGCCAATCAGCTATTTACATGCTCGAAGCTTAAACTCTAGAAAATGTAAACCCTCCTTAAATAACACCTTAGAGTCCAGCATGCTTAGCACAGAAGAGTAGAGGTGTCCACAGCTACAGCAGCTGTCTCCTCTTAGAGCTAATGGACAAGCTGAAGACACTAAAACAAAAATTTTTTTAATTAAAAAAAAAATTTTCGGCAGAGCGGAGCCTGGCCCAACCGCCAGCCGGAAAGGCGGCTCGTACAGGCTGAGCAACTGGTGAGTGGGAGACCTAGGCTGCAGGTGAGCAGAGGGATCTCTGCAGAGTGCACACAGAAAGGGCACCCCCTGCCCTGACCTGCCCTGTCCTCCCTGATCCAGTGACCGGGAACAGATCTTAGGAACTTCTGTTCCCACCCGGAGACGACTTCAGGACACAGAGCAGAGCCTGGCCCAACAGCCAGCCGGAAAGGCGGCTCGAACAGGCTGAGCAACTGGTGAGTGGGAGGCCTAGGCTGCGGGGGAGCAGAGGGATCTCTGCGGAGTGCACACAGAAAGGGCACCCCCTGCCCTGACCTGCCCTGTCCTCCCCGATCCAGTGACCGGGAACAGATCTTAGGAACTTCTGTTCCCACCCTGAGGCAACTTCAGTACGCAGAGCGGAGCCTGGCCCAGCTGCCACCCGGAACCTGGGCTGCCGGGGAGTAGAGAGATCTCTGCGGAGTGCACACAGAAAGTGTACCAGGGACACAGACCAGATACAAGGGAAAGGCAAGAACATATCACTGACAACAAAATGGCAAGAGGAAAGAGAAAGAGTATATCCCAAGGAAACCAAGACAATCTAGCAACACCAGAACCCAGCTCTCCAATAGTAGCAAACATCGGAATTCCAAACACTCCAGAGAAAGAAGACACAGACCTGAAATCATGCCTCAAGACGCTGATAGAGTTACTTAAACAAGAAAGGGAGGAAAAGCAAAAAGATTCAGAAGCTTTTAAAGAAGAAACAAGAAAAACACTCAAAGAACTCAAAGAACGAGACGAAAAAAGAACCAAAGAAATAAAGGAATGGAAGAGGGAAATTAAAACAGAAATTGACACAATAAAGAAAGCGCTAAAAGAGATAACCCTAGAGTCAGAACACCAAAAAAAAAAAAAAAAAAAAAATCAGGAGTCACAGAAGCAAGTATTTCCAACAGATTACAAGAGATCGAGGAGAGAATCTCGGGGGCAGAAGACGACATTGCAAACATAGACAAAACAGCCAGAGAAGATGCAAAAAACAAAAAGCTCCTAACCCAAAATGTCCAGGAAATACAAGACACAATGAGAAGACCGAACCTAAGGATAATAGGAATAGAAGAGGGAGAAGAGTATCAACTAAGAGGCACAGTAAATATCTTCAACAAAATCATAGAAGAAAACTTCCCTACCCTCAAGAATGAGATGACCACGAGCATAAAAGAAGCCTTCAGAACTCCAAATAGGTTGGACCAGAAAAGAAATACCTCCCGACACATAATAGTAAAAACATCAAGTGCCCAAAGTAAAAAAAGAATACTAAAAGCAGTAAGGGAAAAAGGTCAGGTAACATATAAAGGCAGACCAATCAGACTCACACCCGATTTCTCAACAGAGACTATGAAAGCTAGAAGAGCCTGGACAGACATCATGCACTCCTTAAGAGAGCACAAGTGCCAGCCCAAGCTGCTATACCCAGCAAAACTATCAATCACCATCGATGGAGAGACAAAGATATTTCAAGACAAATCAAAATTCACACAATATCTGACCACAAACCCAGCACTACAACGAATTATAGGTGGAAAACCCAATACAAGGAGGGAAAATACAGCCTAGTAAAAACAAGAAAACTCCTAAACAAGAAAACTAAAAGAAGAAAAAAACACAGACACAACTCAACCCAAAAAAGCAAAAATGGCAGGAAACAGAAACAATTATTCCTTGATATCTATTAACATAAATGGTCTCAACTCCCCAATAAAGAGACATAGACTATCAGACTGGATACATAAACAAAATCCAGCCTTTTGCTGCATACAGGAAACTCATCTCAGAGACAGAGACAGACACTATCTCAGAGTAAAAGGGTGGGAAAAAAACTTCCAAGCAAACAGCTCCAAGAAGCAAGCTGGAGTGGCTATTCTAATATCGAATAAAGTAAACTTCCAACCAAAAGTTATCAAAAAAGATAAAGAAGGACACTTTT
This sequence comes from Micromys minutus, assembly GCF_963924665.1. Taxonomy (NCBI): domain Eukaryota; kingdom Metazoa; phylum Chordata; class Mammalia; order Rodentia; family Muridae; genus Micromys; species Micromys minutus. The sequence continues at coordinate 6,789,540 of NC_137978.1, forward strand.
TACTCATTACCGGGGAAATCTGTCAGGAGGAACTCTCAATCCTTAACATATATGCTCCAAATAAAAAATCACCCACATTCATAAAAGAAACTCTACTAAAGCTCAAAAAATACATTTCACCCCACACAATAATAGTGGGAGACTTTAATACCCCACTCTCACCAATGGACAGATCAGGGAAACAGAAACTGAACAAGGACACTGCAAAACTAGCAGAGACTTTGAACCAACTAGAATTAATAGATATATACAGAACATACTATCCTAAAGTAAAAGAATACACCTTCTTCTCACCACCCCATGGCACCTTCTCGAAAATTGACCACATAATTGGACACAGAACGAGCCTTCATCGATATAAGAAGATTGAAATACTCCCATGCATCCTCTCAGATCACCATGGTCTACGGCTGGTCTTTAACAACAACAAAGACAACAAAATGCCCACATACACATGGAAACTAAACAACGCTCTGTTAAAGGATAGCAGGGTCAAAGAAGAAATAAAGAAAGAAATTAAGGACTTTCTAGAATTCAACGAAAATGATAACACAACATACCCAAACCTATGGGATGCAATGAAAGCAGTATTGAGAGGAAAACTCATTGCCCTAAGTGCTTCCAAGAAGAAACTGGAGAGAGCTCACATCAGCAACCTGACAGCACAGCTAAAAGCCCTAGAACAAAAGGAAGCAGATATACCCAAAAAGAGTAGACGGCAAGAAATTATCAAAATTAGGGCAGAAATAGACCAAATAGAAACAAAAAAAAAAAACATTGAAAAAATCAACAAAACAAAGAGTTGGTTCTTTGAGAAAATCAACAAGATTGATAAACCCCTAGCCAGACTAACTAAAGGGCAAAGAGAGAGTATCCAAATTAACAAAATCAGAAAGGAAAGTGGTGACATAACAACTGAAACTAAGGAAATTCAAGAAATCATCAGATCCTACTACAAAAACTTATACTCCACAAAATTGGAAAATCTGGAGGAAATGGACGAATTCCTAGACAGATACAAGGTCCCAAAGTTTAACCAGGACCAAGTAAACCATCTAAATAACCCTATAACACCTAAAGAAATAGAAAAAGTCATCAAAAGCCTCCCAACCAAAAAAAGCCCAGGTCCAGACGGGTTCAGTGCAGAATTTTATCAGACATTTATTGGGGATATAACACCAATATTCGCCAAACTATTCCAAAAGATAGAATCAGATGGAATATTACCCAACTCATTTTTTGAGGCTACAATAACCCTCGTACCTAAGCCACACAAAGACCCTACAAGGAAAGAGAACTTCAGACCAATCTCACTTATGAACATTGATGCAAAAATACTCAACAAAATCCTTGCAAACCGAATCCAAGAACACATCAAAACCATCATTCATCATGACCAAGTAGGCTTCATCCCTGGGATGCAGGGATGGTTTAACATAAGGAAATCCATCAATGTAATCCACCATATAAACAAACTTAAAGACCAAAATCACATGGTCATCTCACTAGACGCTGAGAAAGCATTCGACAAAATCCAACACCCCTTCATGTTAAAAGTCCTGGAAAGAACAGGAATCCAAGGCACATATTTAAACATAATAAAAGCAATATACAGCAAACCAACAGCCAACATCAAACTTAATGGCGAAAAACTTGAAGCAATCCCACTAAAATCAGGGACTCGACAAGGCTGCCCACTCTCTCCCTACCTATTCAACATAGTACTGGAAGTCCTGGCTGGAGCAATTAGACAGCAAAAGGAGATCAAGGGGATACAAATCGGAAAGGAAGAGATAAAAACATCACTCTTTGCCGATGACATGATAGTGTACTTGAGTGACCCCGAAAATTCCACCAGAGAACTCCTACAGCTGATAAACAAGTTCAGCAAAGTGGCCGGATACAAAATTAACTCAAACAAATCAGTAGCCTTCCTATACTCAAAGGACAAACATGTGGAGAAAGAAATTAGGGAAAAGGTACCCTTCACAATAGTTACAAAAACTATGAAATACCTTGGTGTGACTCTAACTAAGGAAGTGAAGGACCTGTATGACAAGAACTTCAAACCTCTAAAGAAAGAAATTGAGGAGGATCTCAGAAAATGGAAAGATCTCCCATGCTCATGGATTGGAAAGATCAACATCTTAAAAATGGCCATCCTACCAAAAGCAATCTACAGATTCAATGCAATCCCCATCAAAATTCCAACCCAGTTCTTCATGGAATTGGAAAGATCAATGTGCAATTTCATATGGAATAACAAAAGACCTAGAATAGCGAAATCCATCCTCAACAACAAAAAACATCTGCGGGAATCACTATCCCTGACCTCAAGCTATATTACAAGGCAATTGTGCTGAAAACTGCATGGTACTGGTACAGAAATAGGCAAGTGGATCAATGGAATAGAATAGAAGATCCAGAAATGAGCCCTCATGTATATGGTCACCTGATTTTTGACAAAGGAGCAGTAAACATTCAATGGAAAAAGGACAGCCTATTCAACAAATGGTGCTGGTCCAACTGGCACTCAACATGCAAAAGAATGAAAATAGACCCGTTCTTATCTCCTTGTACAAAGCTCAAGTGTAAGTGGATTAAAGATCTCCACATTAAACCAGATACACTGGAACTATTAGATGAGAAAGTAGGGAAAACCTTAGAACACATAGGCACAGGAGAAAATTTCCTGAACAAAACACCAATGGCTCAAGCTCTAAGGTCAAAGATTAACAAATGGGACTTAATGAGATTGCAAAGTTTCTGTAAGGCTAAGGACATCGTCAAGAAAACAAAACGGCAACCAACAGAATGGGAAAAGATCTTTACCAACACCACATCAGATAGAGGCCTAATATCCAAGGTGTACAAGGAACTCAAAAAACTAGACACCAGAGAATCAAATAACCCTATTAAAAAATGGGGTACAGAGCTAAACAAATCATTTTCAGTTGAGGAACACTGAATGGCCGAAAAACATCTGAGGAAGTGCTCGACATCCTTAGCCATCAGGGAAATGCAAATCAAAACAACCCTAAGATTCCACCTCACACCAGTCAGATTGGCCAAGATCCAAAACTCAGATGACAGCAGATGCTGGCGAGGCTGCGGAGAAATAGGAACACTTCTCCACTGTTGGTGGGGTTGCAAGCTAATACAACCACTCTGGAAATCTGTCTGGCGATACCTCAGAAAATTGGATATAGTACTACCTGAAGACCCAGCTATTCCACTTCTGGGCATATACCCCAGAGACACTTTAATACACAACAAAGATATATGCACCACAATGTTCATAGCGGCTCTATTTATAATAGCCAGAAGCTGGAAGGAACCCAGATGTCCTTCAGAAGACGAATGGATACAAAAATTGTGGTACATATACACAATGGAATACTACTCAGCCACCAGAAACAATGACTTAACCAAATTCTTAAGAAAATGGCTGCATCTAGAGAAGATCATCCTGAGTGAGATAACCCAGTCACAAAAGAACAGACATAATATGCAGTCACTGATAGTGGGATGCTAACCCCAGAGGCTTGCACTCCCCCAGAAACAACTCACAGACTGTATAAAGTCCAAGAAATAAAGAAAACAAAAAATATACATATATTCACAAAACAAGAAGACTTTGACTATTTCCATGTTGCGTTTTGTTTTGCATGTACTTTACGCTTATTGCAACTAGTACGTTTTCAATGCATACTGTCAAGCCCTTGAAAAAAATCAAGTACTGACTAAAAAACATATTCACATGGTTTTATGTAAAATTTATTTTAATGTCTGAAAAAACAGTACTGACAAAAATGTATAATTTTAAGCAAAAAATGTTTAAAATCTTTACATTTATCTTTGTTTTGCAAAATAAAGTCGTTTAAAAAAAAAAGAATGTAAAAAAAAAAAATTTCAAACACACGATAGGGAATACTTGTGTCCTCAGAACATGCTTAGAAAACAATGAAGGACCAATAGCAAAAAAGAACAGTATAAAAGTTTTGCCCCGAGAATGCATCTAGTAAGGACTTTGAGGGTTCTTCATATCTTCAGTGTAAAAACATTTTCTTGATACACAGTTCTTTCATAATGGTGACCTAAATGAAGAAATGGAATTCTCAAATATCATCTTAAGTCCAAATGGCAGAGAGGAATCTAAGTCCGGATCGGAAGCTCGTTTCCCACGCCTGTCCTGCGGCTCAGGTGCTCACAATGCTCACGGGCTATGCAAGCCACCCTAAGGTTTACCAGAAGGCTGTTGTAAGAATATTAGTGAGGAAGCTGGAGAGGTGGCTCACTGGTTAAGAGCACCTGCTGCTCCTGCAGAGGACCCGGGTTGGATGCCCAGTACCTACCTACATGGCAGGTCACAGCACCTGTGACTCGAGGCTCAGGGGATCCAGTGCTCTCTTTTTGCTTTTGAGGGTTCAAGGCACATGGTAAACATACATACACATAAGCAAATACTCACATATGTAAAATAATATAAGTCCTAAAGAGAAAAAAGGTAGTAGTCTTTCCTTCAAAACATTAAAAAAAAATCCAAGCCTACACAGAGAAACCTTGTCTGAAAAAGAAGTTATTAATATTTGGACTATCTGAAGATAGCTTTATTGTCTTGATTTTATCTCTAATATATTTTTATTATTTACTACATTTTGATTAATAAATGTTATGTCAGAATCTCAGTAACTTCTGATCAATTCAAGCCAACTACAAACACTTGAAGATTTTATGCTTAAAAATTAAGTCAATACATAAAAATCAACATTGTAAAAACTGAAGCTTGCACAAATATCCAGACTGAAAAGGAACTTACAGAATCTCCAATAACCAGACAGTGTTAAAGTCATGAATAGCCCTCAGTCGCTGGTCCTTGTGTGACACACGACAGCCCTTCAGTGGTTTCTCTTAACCAATGATGCTTGGGAGAAAGGGGTAGCAAAAGAAAGAAAATGTGCAAGTATAAAAGGCTTTAAATTGCAAATCCCCTTCTAGTTCACACTCACCCATCACAAATCACTACCCTACCCCACAGAAATGAGCCCTCCTTTGCAACGCCTTGACAGCCACACTTCCTTTAGCTTCTGACTGGACACTTCCACATCAAGGTAGTTAGTGATTACTGTACAAAACCCAAAATACAGTTATAACTGTAACGGCCCAATACTGTTGTGAACTGTTCATACTCCTGTGAACTGTTCTGGGGAATTTATGTAACTTCAGAATATCTGCTCATGTTTAACAACTACAGTTCCTTGAGAGATGGTGTATGGTGGGCTAGGGTGATGACTCCATTCATAACTGCTAGCCTGAAAAGCATAAGAACATAATTCAACCTCCAGAAACCGTGTAAGATGCCGCCAGGATTCTCCTATGATCTCTAATAACTGGTCATGCTTCAGCCCTTAGAAACAAATTCTTCAATTTAAAATCCCAGCTTGTGTGTGTGTGTGTGTGTGTGTGTGTGTGTGTGTGTGGTTTGCTTTTTGTTTTGTTTGGATTTTGGATTAGTTATTTGTTTTGTTGTTTTGTGAATGGTGGTGGTGTTTTTTGTTTTTTATTTTTGAGACAGGGTCTCTGTCATCCTGGCTGTCTTGGAAACTTGCTATGTAGACTAGGTTGGCCTCTAACTCACAAACATCCCTACCTGCCTCTGCCCCCACGCGCAGCCTCCAGCTGATATTTTAAACACCCTTTCTAATCCCATCCCATCTTCTCTTTTCCACATGGATGAGCCCCAGTTCCTTTAACGGATCAGAAGGCTGTAGATAATGAAGGCCTGATGTCGGTACTAATGAAGGGTTAGAAACAGGATGCCAGCAGAAAGCTGAATCAGTGGAACAGATGAGAACGAGTCACAAAGGTATTCACACATAAGACTGAGTCCTAAGTCACCCAAAAATCCGACATCCGACATCTAGGAGGACGATGGTCACACTAACAGAAACAAGAAACTAAATGGAGAAGGCTACGTTTAAAACAAGATATAGCAAGGAGCTGAGGACAAGGCTCAGTGGTCAGGGGCACTGGCTGCTCTGGCAGAGGACCTAGGAGCCACATGGCAGCTCACAGCCATCTGTAACTCTAATCCCAAGAACCCAACACCATATTTTGGCCTCCAGAGGCACCAAGCATATTTGTAATGCACCAATTATCATGCAGGCAAAACACTCATTCAGAGATAGAGAGACAGATAGATGATAAATAAAATCTGTATATGAAATAAAACACTGAGTTTGAAATTTATAAGAAATATAGATAAATTCTTTCTCAAGTTATCTTTCATTAGTCACTTTTACCCAGAAAAAAAAATCACAGGTGTTGAGGGCAGTAACTATGTACTATTTAAACACAAAATATCTCACTTATTCACCAAACAATTTGAGAAGCAAAGCACTAAGGGAATAATATTCACGCCATGAAACTCAGCTCCTGCCTTCATCTACCATATCTGCTAAAGGCACACCACTGAATGGTCATGTACACATGGGGATACAGGGCAGAAGTATCCCCCCTTCCCAGTGAGAGCATCACACACAAACAGTGTCCTAGGACAAACACAGTTACAACTGCACTGTTCAAATACAAAGACATACAAATGCATCTTTCTATTCTGAACAGAATGCAGAAAACATTGCACATAACACTCAGGAATGTGTCAGTGTCCTCAACAATTGTGTCCATTGTTAAAGAGTGTTGCCTGAATTGTGTCATCTCTCCAAAGAAGAACATTGTTTCAATCGCTTCTGCCTTGCAAATTGGGTTTTAAAATGATTCTTAATTTCAAATAATATTGCAGCAACTATGAAATATACCCACAAGTTTGAATCCTTACAAATGTAAAAACAACTATAAACGACAGACATGTTCTTCAGTAGATATAACTGCTCCTGGATTCTCTATAACCTCATAGTATGATAAAGTTTACATTATAACGTCTACTTTAGTAGTTTTGTAGATGACTGATTTTATATTCTATTAAAAAGTAGTTTACTAGATACCTATTTTAAATTGAGAATATAACTTTGAAAACAATAGTCTAGGGTCATAAAATGGCAAAGTAACCTTTATTTCCTAGATGTGTTGTTGGGCACGATGAGCTAGTAATCTTAAAACCTTATGTGAGTGTTACAAAATAGAATGGATAAACAGATATGTTGACACAGTTGAGAAGCCTAATTCTCCCTATGGTAAAATAATAAACACACACAGGAGAGAAAAGTATGAACTGGAATGAAGAGAATTCTTCAATGCTGAACGTGAACAGAGCTTTTCTATAGTCTCATCTTAAAAGAGTACAGATAAGTGGTTGTTTAAAAGGTTTAGAAACAAAAATACCAGTAGCACATTCAAGCCCAGATCTTGGTTTCTAAGCATCAACTCACAGTAAATAATCCAGGACTTTGTGGTTAAGTAGCTGACTCCGGATCCCCAGCAGAGACTGGACCGGAGAGCACAGAACACCTAACAATGCACACGTGTAAGAAAATGCTCAACAGCCGATGAGGACGTATCTGAAGGAAATGGGGGACAAGCTTGGAGGCTGCCACTGACCAAATCTGAGATCATTTATCATCCAAACAAACAAAAGGTGGTGGGGCTGGAGAGATGTTAAAAGCACTGACTGCTCTCCCAGAGGTCCCAGGTTCCCAGCACCCACATGGTGGTCTCAACCATCTGTAACTCCAGTGTTAGGAGTTACACCTGATACTGGACCTTCCACCCTGTTCTGGCCTCACAGGACACTGCATGCACACAGTACACAGACATATATGCAAATAAAGCACTCATTACAAAATCTAAGACACAAAAACAAAACAGGACGACAGTTACAGATTATAATGCACTGCAGAAATTGTTTAAGAATTCTTAAATTGAGGGAAGTCAAGGCAGCAGCTAGAGGCGGGTGAAAGGAAAACCTGGAGGTGGGAACCAAAGCAGAAACCACGAAGACACACCATTACTCGCTTCTCTACACAACACATAAATCCCCGCCCAAAAATAAGCACTGCCCAGTGAATGGCACTCCCACATCAATCATCCATCAAGGAAATACCTCCCACACACACCCAAAGGTCAGTCTGTAGAAGGCAACGCCTTGACTGAGGTTCCTCTTCCCAGGCAACAACTCAACTAACCAGGACACCCAGAGCCTAACTGATAGAAGGGATCAGACTAATGAGTCCTGTGAGGTACTCAATAAAATAATTGGTTTGTACTTAAAAAATATCAATTGCCTTTAAAGATAAGAGGGAGGGAGGAAGGGAGCAGGAGAGGGGGAGAAGATGTTCTCTGTAAAACAAACGAGAGAAAGGGTGGGAAGAAGCTCGGTGGAAGGGCAGCTGCCCATAGCGCAGGCCTGACGCCCTAGGTCTGAGTTCCAGCAAAAAAAAGTACAAAGAGAAGAGAAAACAAATGACAACTCAATATATTCTATGAAGAATAATTATATTTATTATTTTTAAGCTATGGTAATATTGTCTTGTTTGGGAAGAATTGGGGTTTTGAATATTGATGATACAATAGATAACATTAAGGTTAAGGAGCTATGGTATATTAATGGTGGCTTGGTTATAAGAAAATGACCTAATTATTAAATCTCCATGAGGAAGTACTTAGGATGGATGTATCATAATGGTGTCATCTTACTTCCAAATAGCCCAGTAAGGAAGAAGCATCTATGTATGTGTAAACATTGGAGGCACAACCACAATAACAAATTTCAAATGAGGGATAGCTTTAACAGCTAGCAACCTCAGCCTGGGCTTCGAGGAAAAGGCAGAAATTAGGATGACCTTAGAGCAGCTCAACTACTTCCTCCTCTACTCAAGAGGGCGCTCAGGAATGACACATTCTTTTGTTTTTAAGATTTATTTGTTTACTTATTATATGTGAGTACACTGTAGCTGTCTTCAGACACCAGAAGAGGGCATCAGATCCCATTACAGATGGTTGTGAGTCACCATGTGGTTGTTGAGATTTGAACTCAGGACCTCTAGAAGAGCAGTCAGTGCTCTTAACTGCTGAGCCATCTCTCCAGCCCAGGAATGACACATTCTAACAATTGATAAATAATCACAAACCAATTGGACACGAACCCTGCACTGAGTTGTCTCAGGACATAATAAAGAGAAAAAACTAAATCACATTTTCTTCAAAGACAAATAAAACTAAAACACTGTCACCAAAGTCACATGATCTCAGAATATGCAACAATCACCAAAACTGTTCCAGGGTGGCTGGGGAGCTTGGGCACCAGTGTCTCTCCTGACCCTTATGACAAGGCTAAGGCCAGCTCTACTGTTGTCAGTGTCTTCGCTGTTCTGCACGGCTCTATGGCCGTGCTCTAGTATACGGGACAAGAGACACTGAATTCAACTCTGCTGACTCCGAGTTTGAAGGACTTTGTCACATACTCTACGCTATCACCACCACTGTGAAATATGAAATCTGAACAGGCTGTACTGACTTACTGACAGGTTCTGAAGGAAAAGCCATGTCTGCATTGTTCTCTGTACATGTGTATTCATATATGAACCAAGTAAGTGAAGATAAAGTTTAGCCAGATGCCCTATTTACTGCCAAATCTCAAGCAAAAAAAAAAAAAAAAAAAAGGTTACTTAATAAGGTACCACTCAGTTAGTTAGGATTTTATTGACCATAGGAACTTTTAGAAACAGAAACATTTAACTGGGGATGGCTTATGTTTGGTCCATGATTGTCACGGTGGGAAGCATGGTGACACACAGGCAGACATTTGGTAGCTGAGAGTTCTACATCTGGATCGACAGGCAGAGAGAGAAACACCAGGCAAGGTTTGAGCAGTTGAAACCTCAAATCCTACCCTCAAGGAAACTTTTCCTCTAACGGGGCCACACCTACTTTAACAGGCCACTGTCCTAACCCTTTCAAATGGTGCCATTCCCTATGAGCCTGGGGGATGGGAGGAATCAGGGAGGGAATTTACATTCTAGTTTACACAGTAAATTCCAGACCTGGCTTCATAGTGAGACACTGTCTTACATACAGAGACACACACATACACACACACACAAGCACTGACACACAAAAAAAATTAACTAAAAAAATTAATCTATAATATCACTGCCACAATAAGAGTACTAATAGCAAAGGTTTATGCCTAGAAACCTGATCTTTTACTAATCTCTATCTCAAAGAATTCACCACTGTCCATTGTCACAAGACCTTTGTCTTATAACTAACTGCCTAGGGGTAGCCAATGACATCATTCCCCTCACCTCTCACATCCATTGGCTTCTGCCTTGACTACTCTTCTCCAGATGGTCTCATCTAACTCTCTCCTTACTGGGCTCTCTCCCATCTTCAGTCTTCCCCTCTTCCTCAGGGTAAAGAGCATCAAGTCCTACTGTAAGAGCCCTTGACAAATTTGACCGTCTGGTGTATGCCTTCTCTATTACACGGACAATTTGACAATTTGTGATAGACTGTTTTACTCACTGTGCTGGCTAGTTTTATGTCAACCTAGCAGGAAACTATCTTATCTGAAAGGAGGGAACCTCAGTTGAGAAGATGACTCTGTATAAGGCATTTTCTTAATTAGTAACTGATGGGGGACGTCCACTGTGGGTGGTGCCATCCCTAGGTTAGTGGTCCTTTAGTCTACAAGGAAGCAGACTAAGCAAGGATGATGAACATTGTAGAAAGCAGTATACCTTCATGGCCTCTGCATCAGTTCCTGCCTCCAGATTCTGTTAATGATGAACAATGTAGAAGTGTAAGTCAAACAAGCCCTCTCCTCTCCAACTTGCTTCTGGCTCATGGTGTTTTATCACAGTAACAGAAACCCAACTACGAGCTCACTACTCAGGGACCTAGAATAATGCCTAGTTAACAAATAAAAGTTATATGTGAGATAAAGACTAAAAATGGATTCATAAACAGTCCTAAAAATAAAAACAAAGAGGTTATAAGGCTCACAACATAAGGAATACCTAATGACATAAATTCTGGTACCGAATTTTGCAACTTAACTCTGAAACCTAAACATACCATATAGTTGACAATCAAAGCCTGTTTAATTGATGATAACCATAAAATAGAAAATTTTGATGATTACTTAATCCTACGATTTTGTTAAAAACAGGTGAATCTACAAGTCGCCTACCTGATCTACTTCTTCAAACCTGACAAGCAGCCATCCTGGTCTCTAGGCTGCCAGCCCATCCCCACAATTCAACTGCAAATACCTGCTACCAGCCTTTCACTCAGGTTCCTGCCAATTCTCAATGTAATCACTAGGGAAATCCAAAGCTCAGCACTTCACATCTGGCTCTGACCACTGATCCACTGAAAAGTGTTTTCTCTGAATGCAGAACGAACACCTGCTAAGTGCATGGCAGCTGGTAGATGACAGATAGATGATAAATACATCGATGGAAGGATACACAGATGTTAAATATGAATGAATAGATAGATGGATATATAGACAGATAGACAGAAATGGACAGATATAAAATGGCCACTTAACTCATATTTGCTGAACCAATGCTCTTTATGCATCAAAGATGAAGAACAAATCTTTGCACCTTTGGGGCTGGAGAGATGGCTCAGTGGTTAAGAGCACCGACTGCTCTTCCAAAGGTCCTGAGTTCAATTCCCAGCAACCACATGGTGGCTCACAACCATCTGGAATGGAATCTGATGCCCTCTTCTGGTGTGTCTGAGGACAGCTAAGTGTACACATACATATTTTTTAAAAAAAGAAGAATAACTAAACTTAAACTCTTTGAGCTTTCTTTTCTCCATTTGCAAAACATCAATAATAATAGCTCACTGAGTTCATATAATGTGAAGATAATGCTTTGAAATGATATCGAACAAAGATGAGTCGTGGAGGCCAGGTGGTCTGACCAATAAGTATTATCTCATTAAATAGCAATGCCTGGTTCACCATCATCTGCAACTCCAGTTCCTAGGGCTCAGATACCCTCTTCTGACTTCAGGGGCACCAGACACAAGATGAACGGACAAATGTGTAGAAAAACACTCACATAACAAAATATGCTTTTAAATATATATATATATATATGCATGCCACTTTATAGGAAAAGTATCAATCGGGTAGCCTCTCGACTCATTTTACTAATGTCTACAATCCCCCACATCGCCCAACTCTAGCTTCAGTTCTCAAACTCTTAGGGCAGGTGAACCAGTCATTAGATTCTGACACTAGACTAACACTACACTGTTTGGAAAAATAAAAGCTTTATCATTTGAAACTCAGAAAATACATTTCAAAGTCTTTCCAATCCCTCTGGGCACTTCCAAAGACGCATAATCTAATTAGAAAACCACAAACAGCAGGCAGGAAAGATCACTCCTTTGTGTCTATCTGCCATCAGCTGACTCAAGATCAACTCCAAACTCCCAAGAGAATGTAAGGTCGGAAAAGATAAACAGAAGGAAATCTTCACTGAAGCAATTCAAATATTAAAAGCCATAACACAATATATTCTTAGCTCCGAGGTCGCAATGAACCCCATGTGGAAAAGTAATCAATAACTTTATATATATATATATATATATATATATATATATATATATATATATATATATATATATATAAAAACCCTGAGAAATTTAAACTTAAGCAGAGTCATGCTGAGCTGAACGTAGTAGTGACGTTGGGTCACCGCACGGAAGACTGTTTTCTGAGTTTCCAACTTCAAAAACCCTCAGATGTGCGTGGGTACGTCAGAATGAGCAAAACCCAGACTATGAAGTCAGCATTATTAGTACAGCCAGGGTATATAGTACTACAGATTGCCGTTACAAACAACCCAAAGAGGCAACGGGGCTACCGATGGTCAGACTGAGATCTAACATTTACACACGCACGCACTTTTTGTTTTATATGAAGAGACACTGGGCAGTGAAGACCAGTGGGAGAGAGTCAATGGGATAAGGCAGCTAGGGAGAAAACCTCTCCTGTCCAGGAAGGACAGGACAGCTGGCCACTGGCAGGCTTACAGTTCAAAGGGCGAGGAGGAGTCAGAAGATAACCCGCAGGAGAAAGCAGAAGCTCCGAAACCTCCAGGAACCCAGACGGTTGGCCAAGGGTCTGCACCAAGGGCAGCCTCTCACCCCCACCCCACCGGCCATTCGGAGACTACAAAGACCAAGCTCCAACCTTCTCCACTCCGCCAGCCTCAAGCCGACTCCTCGGCGACACGGGACTGAATAACTGCACAGCCCCGCAGGAGTCCCCACACCAGGACACGCTCCGGCTCCAGCTGTCGCTCCGAACAGCGCGTACACACCGCGGGACGTGCGGCACACGGCCCTGCGCGGCCACCGTAGCACAGGACTCCGAAGCCTCCGCAGGCCGCGGTCCTGCAAGCAGCCCTGTCCGAGACCCTAAGCTCTCAGGCTGCAAGCTCAGAGCCTAGAACCGTGCATTTGTGAGCGGCAGGCCAGTGTCAGGATTATAGCTGTCCATCGTAGCTGTAACTACCGGACTTGAGCTACCAGCCGCTACGCACTGTGAGTGTCTGCGGTCTCGGACTACAAGATCCAGCATGCTCAGAGCTCTGGGTCCTTATGACCAAACCCACTTGGATTAAAATACTATCTGTCTATCTACTCCAAGGCAAACTGTGGTAGGGGTATTGATTACATCCTGGTGGAGCTATCTAGGGACATGTGCATTTAGTTTTCACATTCAGAGTCTTGTCGTGAATTGTAGTACAGGACCTGCCTTTTAAAGAAATAGGGAGAGAAATACTAAATGAATACAACATGTAGTTCTAATATATTGTTTTCAGTAACGCAGACTGTTGGAGCAATGCATAAGAAAACAAGAGGAGAAGTCCTTGGGGCTGTGAAGGCTTGTTTCCCCAGTGTAGGGGAATGCTGAGGTGTCGAGAGTGGGTGGGTGGGAGGGGGAGCATCCTCATAGAAGCAGGGGTGGGTAGGGAAAATAGGAGGGGGCACTGAAAAGGGGGATGACATTTGAAATGTAAATACATAAACTATCCAATAAAAAAGAAAGGAAGAAAGAATAGAAACTACGAGGGGGAAAACCAACAATCTCTTCTAGTAGTTGCTTGGTCCATAAGGCTGGAGGTCTCAGAAATCCCAGTCTAGCCCTGGGATCCTAGACTTCTGGAGCAGTCTTCATTTCAATTCCAAAAAAGCTGGGTTTAGTACTGGCAGCAACAGGATAAATGAACTTGGCAGCAAGGGGGTTTGTGGGTGGGGCAAATGGACATAGAACAGCTTCCTTCCTTTTTATTTGGGCTGCTACCAAAAATATCCCGGTCTAAATTTAGGGTGGGTCTTTCTACTTCAAGTAATCTAAGAAAACTCCTCATGGGCTGGAGAGATGGCTCAGTGGTTAAGAGCACTGACTGCTCTTCCTGAGGTCCCGAGTTCAAATCCCAGCAGCCACATGGTGGCTCCCAACCATCTATAATGGGATCTGATGCCCTCTTCTGGTGTGTCTGAAGACAGCTACAGTGTATTCTCTGAAGACAGCTACAGTGTATTCTCTGAAGACAGCTACAGTGTATTCTCTGAAGACAGCTACAGTATATTCTCTGAAGACAGCTACAGTGTATTCTCTGAAGACAGCTACAGTGTATTCTCTGAAGACAGCTACAGTGTATTCTCTGAAGACAGCTACAGTGTATTCTCTGAAGACAGCTACAGTGTATTCTCTGAAGACAGCTACAGTGTATTCTCTGAAGACAGCTACAGTGTATTCTCTGAAGACAGCTACAGTGTATTCTCTGAAGACAGCTACAGTGTATTCTCTGAAGACAGCTACAGTGTATTCTCTGAAGACAGCTACAGTGTACTCATAATAAATAAATCTTTAAGAGAAAGAAGGAAACTCACCACAGTGCCAGCAGCTTTAGTCTGAGGTAATTTCAGATGTGGCCAAATTAACCGCCAAGATTTACCAGATGTGGTCAAATTAACCGCCAAGATTTACCATCACTCATGTATTACCAGAATGACTGTTTTTGGCATACTATATTAACAAACCATGAGAACCAGGGCTTGAATTTCTATAACTACAGAAAACTATGGTATATTATATGTATACCACAGCAGAGGCTTTCTGTAGATTTATGGTAAAACAAACTTTACTTGGTTAGAATCGGTAAGGAGAATGCCTAACATCCTTACAGTCTCACACAGGAGCCACTTCCTATTCTCAAACACTGGCTAGGAATCTGCTACCATATAAACTGCTTTCCAACCCCAGTGTGCTAAATTATGCAGTACAAGCAAGTAAATATTTAAAATCTATGATCATGGAAAAATCTGCTGCTTTTCATACTCATACAGCAAACTGGAATCGCAGTAGGAGAGAACTTTTCCGGGAGTGGCAGCTGGGGTGCTGATGAGCTACAGTGAGGAGGGGTAGTGCTCACTGGTGTTTGTGGTAAGTGAACATCACGTTACAGTGGTATTAAGGAAGCTTTTGAAGTATGCTACGTTTCTGGTAGACTTATTTCTAAAGCGGTTTTAATGTTCAACCGCGTAAATGGACACAGAGGAGAGGTTTAAAGTACATAGTTTATGGAACAGACTGCTTTTGAGGGATTCTTAGAGCTGCAGCGCCCAGCAGGAATCTCTCCTGTAAATGTCTTTGTCTACACAGCCAGTCGCCATATAAGCAAGAGTCAACACTGGACAGACTGCCCGTTTCAACAGATTAGGGACAAAGCACTTATTAGCTGTTCCTGGAGCATGGATAGATTTGATAATGAGGAGATAATGAGGAGAACTGTCAAGAGAAAGGGACAGAGAAGAGAGCTTCAGCACTTACAAAGTAAAAAAAAAAAAAAGTATACAACGTTGACTGCACAATCACTTAAACATTTGTTTAACTGTAACCCTTTATCAGCTGATCTAGAACTGCCTTTGAACCTGTCTGTCCCTCAGACTCCAAACACTGTATTTAGTACAAACTAAAAAATTATCGGGGTTTATTAGTGTACACAGCATCCTTCTCATTAATACAATTAACTCATATTAATGTGTGGGTTTTACTGTTGCTTTGTCTAGGAACAGTGTTTCTTGTAGCACAGGATGGCCTGTCTTAGTGTTTCATTGCGGTGAAGAGAACACCATGACCAAGGCAACTCTTATAAAAGATTTATTTGGGGCTGACTCACAGTTCCAGAGGTTCAGTCCATTATCATCATGGCAGCCTCCCTATAGACATGGTGATGGAGAAGGAGCTGACCCAGAGGCAGACAGAAGGAGACTCTTCTGCAGGCAGCCAGGAGGAGGGTCTCTCCTGCACTGGGCTGAGATTCATAGCTTCCCGTGGACCAAGCATATTCAAAGCACCACAGTCTCCAACTCAGAGCAGTAGAGAATGACCTTAAACTCTATAAACTCCTGCCTCTAAATTTCAAGTAATTTTAATGTAGGGTATTTTATTTGAGCAATATTCTTAGGCACCTATTTGTGTTTTAATTTTTTATATAGGTATTGTTGGGCTCCTCAGGCCTGGAACTTACTCTGTAGCCTAGGCAAGCCTGCTGCTTGTGAGCTGCTTGCCTCAGCCGCCTGAGTATCGGATTACAGGCCTATGTTACCAGGTCCAACTTCAAAGTAACACTAGTTTTGTGGGTTTGTTTAAAGAAATGTTGTTGCTTTGGTTTATTTGTTTATTTGTTTGAGACAGGGTCTTACTGTGTAACCCTGGCTAACCTGATACTCACGGAAATCTAGCTGCCTCTGCCTCCTGGATGCTTGGATTAAAGGTGTGAGCTACCACCCCTGGCTAATCCAGGTTATTCCTAATGTTCTTGCTTTTCTTTTAATTAGTAATCCAAGTAATATAATAAAATAATGATTCTAACCAGAATATTTTATTGATCAGAGTGCCACATTTGATACCATGAAAGAGCGGTTTACTGGAGTTAGGATTGCTCATTTGGTAAAGTACCCATCATGCAATTGTGGGGACCCAGCATCCTCATAAAAGGCCAAAATGGCAGTACATATCTATTCCTGTGCTGGAGCAGCTGGGGCAGAGAGGTGGCTCCCAGGAGCTCATTGGTCAGCAAACCTCGCTGAATTACTGAGCTCAGTGAGAGCCTTCGGCCTCAAAAAATATAAGGCAATTAAGCAACTGAGAAAAAAATGTTAATCTCTGGCCTCCACACACATGCATACCCATGGATATACACTCATATGGACACATGCATGCACACAAACACAAAAATACTCTAACATCTGCAAAACATATAATTTTCCCAGCAGATACAAAAATAAATCACTTTTTAAGCCTTAGCAACTATTCAAAAATCAATTAATTTCTTGTATCTTATCAGATCATAGCTGCATAAAACTAGAAATTATGCGAATACTTGGAGATTGCACAAAACACTTTTGAATGCTTGGTGGGTCATTGGATAAATCAATAAGGGCAAGGAGAAATTCTTAGCGTGAAAGGAGAAAGAGAAGATAATGTGGTGAAACCTTCGGGATACAGATAAGGCAGTTCTAGGAAGTTTGATGGTTATGCCTATATTTGGAATCGTGACCCAGGCACACTTGGCAGGGAAGCAGAGGGTTCATGCGTGTACAGGCTGCCTTGGCTCCATCAGGAGATGCTGTCCCAAAACAAGCAGCAAGATACAGGAGGTCTCAAGTAAATAACTTCATGTTGCACCTCAAGCCTCTAAAGTCATGAGACTAATCCAGACACAAAATTAGACGGAGTAATAGTAATAAAAACAGTAAGATCGGGGCTGAAATAAATAAAGTGGGAAAAGGGTAAAAGATTTATGAAAAAAGGATTTGGTTATTTTAGAAGATGAGTGAATTTAATTAAACTGAAAAAAAAGGAAGACTTAAATCTGTAAAAGTAAAGAAAAGGGGCTTAGGTTTTTAATAAGAGTAAAGCAAAAAAACCTCACAAACAAAACTGTAGAATTAGGTGGATTTTTAAATATTGTTGCTTTATTTTAGTGTGTGTGTGTTTACATACAGCTTACATACATGGTCATAGTCATGCCACAGTGTGCATACATGAGGTTGTGAGACAAGCTCAGGTTTTCAGGCTTGGCAGCAAGCATCTTCACCTGCTGACCCAGGTTGACAGCCCGAGATCAGATAAGATTACTGTTGTGCTGCACTGTACCTTTAAAGATCTGTCTCCAATGCCCATCACACTGTTCTACAAAATAGAAAGAAATGCTTCTAAACTATTTCTATAAAGCCAAAATTTTCTAGATACCAAAACCACAGAGAAAAAAAAAACAAAGACTAATTTTTCTAATGAATGTAAATTTTCAACAAGACACAAAGCAAATTCAATGAAACAGTGAAGAATTGTACACCATGGTTGAGCTTTGATTAAATGTGACATAGCGCACAAGCAGAACCAAGGACAGATCACACGGCTATCTCAATCAATGCAGAAAAGGCCTTTGACAATTTTCAGAAAAGCTTTCATGATAAAAAACCCTCAAGAAACTAAAATTAGGCCTGAGGAGATGGCTTTAGTGGATCAAACGTTGGTATGGAGACTGGAGTTTGGATCCGTAGGAGGAAAAGGAATCCTGACTGTCATGACACTCCCCAGGGCATGCTGGCTAGCTAGACTAGTCACACTGGAAAGCTCTGGGTTCAGTGAAGGTCCCTGCCAAAATAAATAAAATGGAGAGCTATTGAGAAAGCACTAGATGCCAATTTCAAGCCTCCACACACATGGGCATGTACATTCATACACATGCATCCACACACGTGAACATGTATATACATGTATATGTATACAGAGAGAGAGAGAGAGAGAGAGAGAGAGAGAGATGAAGAAAGGAAGAAAGGGAAGGAAGGAAAGAAAGAAAGGGGAGGAGAGAAAGGAAGAAAGCAAAAAGGAAACCAAACCTCAACATAATAGTTTATATACAACAAAGGTATTGCCGACAAACTACCAACCAGGAAATGTCCTTCTAAGAGCTTCTTCTAAAATTAGAAATAAGACAAGGCGTCCACTTTTTAGGGCTTCAATTCTTCATCAGAAAATAACAGCAAGAGAGAGAAATAAAAGAGCTACAAAAGAGAAAGTAAGAGGTCAAACTATTCCAATTTGTAGACAGTATATATTTAAAACCCTAGAGATTTGTCTTAGGGTTTCTATTCCTGCACAAAGCGTCAAGACCAAGAAGCAAGTTGGGGAGAAAAGGGTTTATCCAGATTACACTTCCCCACTGCATTTATCACCAAAGGAAGTCAGGACTGGAATTCAAGCAGGTCAGGAAGCAGGAGCTGATGCAGAGACCATGGAGGGATGTCACTTACTGGCTTGCTTCCCCTGGCTTGCTCAGCCTGCTTTCTTATAGAACCCAGGTCCACCAGCCCAGGGATGGTACCACCCACAATGGGCTGGGCCCTTCCCCTTGATCACTAGTTGAGAAAATGCCTTACAGCTGGATCTCATGGAGGCATTTCCTCAAGGGAGGCTCCTTTCTCTGTGATAACTCCAGCTTGTGTCAAGTTGACACAAAACCAGCCAGTGCAAGATTCTATGGGAAGAATGTGACTTTCTTTGGAAATTAGTGTAAAGTGTTAAGAAGTGCCATGAAACTTTAAAACATAGTGTTTATAAATAGCTTACAATGACATGGAAATGGGCTTTAAGTCATCAGAATGAGCAAAGACAGATGGATGAACATAAAACTCATTTCTTGGTAGAGCCGAGTGGCTACTGTCTTGTGTTTGCGCTCCATCTGTGACTCGGAGGTATTCATGAATGGCATGCTTACACAGATGGATATGCTGACTGTGCTGAGCAGTCTTCAGAACGGGCCGCTAGCGACACTGACTGCCTTGCTTTCGCTCCATTGCGCAACCGTCTCCCTTTGAATGTGACCTAGGCCTCGTGGATAGTGTCCAACTACTAAAACACACAAAAAAGTGCTGCTTGCCAGGCCCATGACTAGGTTGCATAAAACCGTGACTTCTATCTTGTTGACCAACTCTGTGAGCCTCTTGGGTCACATGCTTTCATGAAACAAGTTGCTATTGTTGGAGAAAACGTGTAGCAGTGAACGAAGGGTGTCTAAGGCCCAGGAGGAACTCAGCCTCTCAGTCCAGCCACCCCACAGAACTACATCCTGTGAAGAGCTGGGTAGGATGGAGACATGGTCTTGGTCCACTCTGTGGCATAGCCTTGTTAAAGACCGTGAAGCTTAGGCCATGCCCAGATTCTAAAAAAATAAGTTATGAAATAATAAATGTTTTTCTAAGCCATAAAGAATTGAGGAAGTTTGCTATACAGAATACATAACTAGAGTGTGGCTGAGATATTTGTGGTACTAAATAATACATATTCATAGATACATAGGTCTGTGTGTGATAAATTATGAAGTAAGACACCAGTTCTTTGGGCAATAAGACAGGCTTTGAGCATTGGTATCGGGCTGGCAGTCTAACTGGGCAGGGGAACACTTGCCTTGCATATGTGACACACTATGTCACAAAACCAAAATAAAAGTAAAACAAACATTGCACACCTTTAATCCCAACACTCAGGAGGCAGAGACAGGCGTAGCTCTGAGTTAGGGCCAACCTGGTCTACAGAGTTCAAATACCAGACAGACAGAACCCCCCACACACCAGACTTATCTTTTTTATTTTATGTACATGGGTGTTTCTACATACAAGTCTTGCACCACTTTAATGCTAAGTACCTGCAGACAGTTGTAAACCACTTAGCCATCTCTCCAAGCCCTAAGATTAACCCTTGAATACCTGCATTTCAGCTCGGACTGGTTGAGATAACTGTGGGCCAGGAATCATCATGAGGACGTTCACATTAATGAACATACACACACTAGCAAAAATGTCTAAAATTAAGCATGTCGAGAATAGAAACCTACATGCATATAATGTGCGATTTTAAAGTTACAAAACTAAAGTAGCCTCCTAAACTAATCTGTTATTCCAGGAATTCTAGGGGCAGGTTACACTTTGCCAAGTTGTGTGTGGTTGGCTGGGTTGGGTTCTTTTGGGTTTTTGGTTTGGTTTGGTTTTTTATTTTTGGGGGTGTGTGTTTTTTTTTTTTTGTTTTTGTTTTGTTTTGTTTGTTTGTTTTGGTTTTTTTTTTTTTTTTTTTTTTTTGGTTTTTTGTTTTGTTTTTAAGACAGAACTTCTGATCCTCCTGCCTCTACTTCCTGAGAGTGGGACACAGGCATGCAGCACCACACGAGGCCATGCAGCTCTGGGATCTGTCCTATCTATTTATTCGCCTCAGGCAAGGATCAGGGCCACATCCAGAGCCCACCAGTAGTACTTTAAGATTCATTTTGTTAAACACTCGTTCTGATGGCTTGAAGCAAGAGTCAGTATTAGGGTCTGCATAGGTCAAAAATGTGTGCTACCTTACGGATATTATTCTTTCCCCCAAAAGCACCGATGGGCTATTAATCCTAATCTGTGTATCAGAGCAGCCAAACACCAAAGCGTTGGGCGGCTCCATATACGCGATGCCATGCTCTTTCTGGACAAGCTGCTAGGATTCCTTCCAGACCCAGAAACGGGGGCCATTCCTCTGGCCGTGTTCTCTGCAGTGCTGCTGCATGTCAGGGGACCGGGTACCCCCGAGGCACCCCTCAGAATCACCCAGGATGGACAGAGGACTTAGCTTCATAGTCCGAGGAGCTAGAAGCAGGAAAAGGATTGCCACAGGACAGCTGCTGCCACCATTATCTGGCTAATCGTGAGAGACAGTGTATGGGAGTCTCCCTGGAGTAAGCGCTCCCACACCGGTGAGAAGGGAGAGCGGAGTCACGGTGGACTGAGGCCAGGACAGCTCCTGAAATGCTGGGTCCTGTTCAAATCCTTATTTTGTACTTCAAAACCACACGGGGGGACAGGAAAGCAAGCAAGACTTTACAGAAACGTACGTGACAGTCAGCAGGGTGTTAAGGGCAATGACCCACGGTTTCCGGTATTTTTCCAGGTCATTCTGTTACAGGTAGCGAGTGAAGTCGTGCTTGGCAGATACAATGCTTTAAATAAATCACTAAATAAAAGCAATAAACCAGAATCTAATCATTGGTTTTTTTCTAATGTACTCTATTTCAACATAAACCGATAAACACAAAATGGCCATAAAAACCAGTTGCAGAAAAAAAAAAAAAATAAAAAACAGTTGCAGAAATTAAATATCAAGAAAATAAAACTGCCAATCGACAAGTGAACTAAGGGACTAAATTACAGTTTCCATAAGAAACAAATATCAAATAACTATTTTCCTAAAGTTCAAAATCACTTGTCATGGGGAAATGAAAATTAAAGCTACTTTGCAATACCGTCTCACTCCAGTCAAAATGGTTGCCATCAAAGGTGTCGAGGGAAAGAAAACATAATTGACTGCTGATGGGTGCAAATTAATACAGCCACAAAGGAAATCAGCGTGGAGGGTCCTCTGAAAATCCAAAGTACAGCTGTCATGTGACCCAGACATCCCACTCCTGGTCTATGCCCAGAGAACTCTATGTCCTACCATAGAGACATGAGCACATCAAAGCTTACTTCTGCTCCGTTCACCACAGCAAGGCAGCGGAAGGAATCGAACCTGCTACATTTATAAAACGGAGCAGTATTCAGCTCTAAAGAGAAACGGTCCAGGGCAATTAAAGGATGGCGGTGCACACCTTTATTCTCAGCGGATAAGGAAACCGGCAGACTGAGCTGTGAATGAGTGAAGCCAGTGTGACCCACAGTGAGCTCCAGGCCAGGCGAACCTCCATAGTGAGACCCTGCCTCAAAAAAACGAACAAGGACTAGAAGGGTTTCAGAACTGAAGAGACGGCTCAACCATGAGGGCGCACGCGCTCTTCCAGAGGACCCGGGTGTGACTCCTAGTGCCCACCTGGTGGCTCACTGACTTCTGTAGTTCCACTTCCAAGGTACCCTCTTCCGACCTCCGTGGGCACCAGGTATGCAAGTACTATACACACATGCATACAAGTAAAACACACATAAAAATGGAATAAATCTAATAAAAACTTTTAAGTAATGTAACATTTTAAAAAGATTGCAGAAAAATGGATGGAGTTAAACTGTACAATATTAATTGAGGTAAAATCGCCTGTTCTTCATACACAGATCCTAGCCGTGTGTGTGTGTGTGTGTGTGTGTGTGTGTGCGTGTGTGTGATGTGTGCATGTATATGTGTATGTGTGTCTTTGTGTATGTGTGTGTATATATGTGTGTATATATGTGTATGTATGTGTGTGTATGTGTGTATGTATGTGTGTATGTATGTGTGTGTATGTGTGTATGTATGTGTGTGTTCATGTTATGTGTGTCTCTGTGTGTGTGCATGTGTGTATGTGTGTGTGTGAGTGCGCACTCGAGTTGCTGTATATGGGACTAGAGTAGAACATTTAGGAGGAAGAATGAGAATGACAGGATGACCGAGTCGGATGACAAGGAAGGACAGAAAGCAGCCAAGGACACCCAAGCCATGGAAGGATAGAAGCTGATTAGTTTTCTAGTTTTAACTGTCACAGATTTTTCTTTCAAGCAATTCCCAGGCATGAATGTACTTGTTACAAACTGGGACTCAGGAGTTAATGACACTCTCCTTAATTATGACGCATAGTGCTGTGTTTCCATGGACCAAGCTTCCCCGGAAGTTTGGCTCAGTCCCCTTTGCTGGAGACCAGCAGGGATAAAACCCTAATGTATTAAACATCCAGTGGCCAGTAGATGGCGATAGTAACTTGATATTTGATTCTCAGTTCCTTCTATGTTAAAAGGACACTTTAAAAAAATAATAATGGGGTAGACCTTCTCCCATAGGAATTCCGGAATGAGTTAGCCTACATTTGAATAAGGCTTAATACCCACAGTAATAAATTTGTACGTAGATGTATCTGTTCTGTCAAAAGCTCCATATTTTAAATTCAATATTTTAATAGCTAATAAGATAGAGACCATTTTTAGCTAGAACCTAGAATTTCAATTGTTTCATCTGTCATAAATAAATGAAGTGTGTGTGTGTGTGTGCGTGTGTGTACAGTGTTTGAATTCAGACCAGGACCTCACATACATGCCAACCCATCACCAAGCTCCATCACCAAATTCCATCTAGCCCTTGGTGTTTGGAGACAGGTTCTCACTATGTAGTTTGGGTGCCCTTGGACTTCCTACATAGCCCAGGCTGGCATCAGCATCAGGCTGTAGAGTGGGATTTTGGGGTACAGAAACACCCGGGACAGAGGCAGATTCTCTAGAACCTTGGACCCCTCAACTTATTCCATAGGTGACCCTAAATCTCGGGTATTCCTTCAAACATCAAGACAAGTGTTCGGGCCCTTGTATCCCTTTCCTCAGTCATTGGATGCAGGCTGCCCTCAGGGAGGTCACAGAGCCTGGAGTTAAGATCTGAGGAAACCACGCCTACTACTCAAGGTGCTGGCTGGCTGGCACACCACTAAACCCATTTCAGACTGGCTTTTGAAGAAGAAAATGAGATCCAAGGAGAAATTAAGCTGGAAAGTAATACTAAAACCAACATCACTGGAGCCCACCAGTCAGCTTTGCCATGGAATTAATTCCACTTTCTATATATAGACTGTCTGAAGTTGGGGTTCTGTCCCTTGAGACTCCTGGCTAGCGCTGATACTCTCTGAAGAAGGCCAGGAGCACTGTTTTCTGCTTCAGCACGTGTCGAAATGTTGGCACTTTACTACAACATTTATTACATCCAAGCTCACACGTCGATAGCAATGCAAAAATGAACGCTATCTTGTAAGTTCTTACTGAATTAATAAAAATGCAAAACAGTAAACTGTGCCTGGGCATAGATTTGGAGTTCACAGATTCCATAAAGTAAGAAAAATACAGTGTAAAATTGACTTTACAGGCACTCTCTTTCTGTCCCACATAACTGAGTTCGGAGGCAGAATGAACTTGCTGTGACTTCTCTTGGTTTATTTGATTTTTTTCTGTTGTCCTTAAAACTGGCTCATACGACAGCCACCTATACTTCCCGTTTTCTTCTGTACTCGTTACACAAGAGCCGAAAGACGTCTTTTTAAAGCAAGAAGCTGCCTTCCCAGAAGCCCCCAACATATACTCTTTTGTGTCTACTTAGTCTAAAATGATTAATAAGGTCAAGGTAAATTCACCCAATGAGTTGGCAAATTGACAAATTCATTGAGCCCACTGAAGACAGTCTTCCCCGCCCCAGTTCTCAGAGATGAGGGAGGGGTCTCAGAAATCGGCAGAATTGACAGAGGGTCGAAAATAGATTCAGGACCTGGCACAGAAGTCAGCGCTGGAGTCAAGCCAGAAGATCTTCACACAAGCTAGTGAGAGATAGCCGAGAAATCAGTAGAGATCAGAGAAGTGGGCAAACTGTTCAAAGGCAGGTGGTTGGTGCTTGATGCCTAGCTGGCCAAAAAGATTGAAAAGTGTACACCAATCACAGATGACTCCAAAACGGGAGTTTTCTCTTCCAGGCTGACACAGTTAGCCTAAGTGTTTTCAGATGTCTGTGTTTTTACAGCATCGGCTAAACTAACCCGAAGAGCCTCTCTATGGAAGCTCTTAGGCATGTGCTATGACATGCTGCCTTTCTCTGCCACACTCCTTCAAACATCAAGTTCTTTCTACATTAGCTTCTTCATGAACTGAACTAGACAAAGCTGACTCGACACTAACCATTGGTGAACACGGTCAAGTAGTTTTTGAAGTGACAGAAACTGGCTCCTTTACAATAGGAGACACAGCTGGAGTGGCTGCCCAGACAACTTCCCTGTGGCCCTTTCTGGCTCGAGATCCCAGATATCCGATCAACCTCCTCACTAGTCACAGCGGTCCCATGTGGCGTGTGCGCGCAGTTGGGGGGCATAGAGTTCCTTCCTTCCTAAATATTTTTCAGTTTGAAGTTTCAAGCCCCAGCATAGCACATACTCACACAAACGCACGGTCGAGCCAGCTGAAAAAACCCAGCGTGGATGAACCCATGAAGTCCTGCCCAAGTCTGAGTGGCTTTGGTAGTTGATGTCTGCGGCGGAGGTGGGGGTAGGGAAGGTCAGTGTCCTTTACGGCTGCAGCCCCGGGAGACTAACCATCTCCAATAAGCGGCCCTTCATCCGTGCACATGAAGCTGGGAAGGAAAGTGGATGGGAGGGAATGGGGGTGTGTGGATTTAGTCAAAATACATCACATGAACGTGTAAAACTCTCAAAACATTTTTTCACTGAAGAAATATTCTCAGATCGGTAATCCGATCACGTGCTCCACCGAAGCCGAGATCTCAGATGCCTGGCACATGACCTCCAGGATCCGGCTTATTGTTGAGCTACAGACTTGACTGGAAGGTGCAGCGACAGGGACCGGCTTTACGTGCCCACGTGAAATAATTTTGAACCCATACAAAAGATGAGGACCAGTGGGTCTCAGACCCTGACCATGAAGCAGTGAGTGGTCACTGACCTCTAGGCAGAGAAAACGTGAGCGCCATGATCACCCCGTTTCACTGAGCTCAAGGTCTGCAGAGGCTGAGGTGGCTAGAACCGGCGCCGCACATCAGAGAGGAAATTGCTGCCTAGAGGAACTGGCCTGAGACCTACTGACGTCTCCCTGCCACTTCAGTGCTCAAGGTCTGAGTCACGTGTATGTGTGCACGCTTGTGTGTGTGCGAGTGTGTGTGTACCTGAGACTTTGAGAAAAACACAAATTTCCCTCATTTTCTTTGAGTATATTCATGTCTGACTTGAAAAAATAAACAAATACACCAAATGTTATCAATAAAGTTTTGAAATGTCAGTAAAATTCCATGTTTTCTCCCATAAATCTCTACAACAGGTGTCTGTTGGTTACCACCAAACACTCTTAACCG
Source organism: Micromys minutus (assembly GCF_963924665.1). NCBI lineage: Eukaryota > Metazoa > Chordata > Mammalia > Rodentia > Muridae > Micromys > Micromys minutus. The sequence goes on from NC_137978.1 coordinate 6,816,415, forward strand.
ATGTACCTGACAATTCCACTTCTGGTTCACCTTTAGAAAGAAAGAAAAACAAACCTCCAATAGTTTTTGATTATGAAAGGGTTTTTCATTTTAATGTTTATACATGACAAGAGTTAGGAACAAGCTAGGTAATTTTCTTCCATGTAAATTACAATGACATTCTATGAAATACTATGTAACAACTGAGAGGACGTTTTAGTGTCTCATTTGTTGACACAGAAATATGCCCATAAGTACTGAAGCTTTAACCCAGGTTATAAAATGGGTTTGTGCATAACTTCTAAACAAAAGTAGAATACATATCTGAATTCTGGAACGCTGTAACTCAAAATCTCAGCAATTCTCCTTTCTGGCTGGTGAACTTCCAGGAGTTTGTGTGTGTGTGTGTGTGTGTGTGTGTGTGTATGTATGTGTTTGTGTGTATACACATGAATGTATTTGTGTCTGTTTATGTCTTCCATGTACCCCAGCCTCCAGATTTTTTTCTAAAAACAGAGAAAACATCTACAGCCAGATGAATATTTCATTCATAGAATATTATTCATAGAAAACTTTTATTTGCCAGTCTTTAGATCTCTTATCAGAATCATTAGTACATTGAGACAACTGTGCACACTGATTGATACTAACCAGGAAGCAAATGAGCACTTCCTCACTGCTATCCTCGGGGAGAAATGTTACACAGTTAAGATGAAATACATTTACAAAAACATGTCAGAGCAGCTTTCTCAGGGTCTGGCTGACCCAGTGCCGTGGCAAACACTGACAGTGACCTATGTCCGGAGGGGAAAAGCACATGTCATGCCTGACAATTTGATGTCCTAGATTTATCAGAACAGACCTGATTTGTTTCTCTCTGTTTTTCCATAGCTATTCCTTTGCTGGCATTTGACTTTCATGCCCTAGAATAATTTTTTTCTACAAATAAATTAGTTTATTTGAATAAAAATCTGTGGCTAAATTACAAGTTATACTTTAAAAACAATTTTTAGATTCATTTTATTTTATGATTAGGAGTGTCTGGCTGCACTAACCTAACTAACCAATCGCATACCTGGTGTTCCCAGAGGATGGAGAGGTGTCAGGTCCCCTGGAACTGGAGTTACAGACAAGTGTGAGCTTCCATGTGGATGCTGAAAACCGAACCCAGGTCCTTTACAGGAGCAATAACTGTTCTCAACCACTAAGCCATTTCTACAACCCCCAAATTACAACTTCTACTTTTAAAAAGATGTCTATCACGGCACTAGGGCTGGAACAATTAATGCCCAAACACAGTAATTTCATATTGGTAGGTAGAGCAGAAATATGAATGTTTTAGATGTTAAAGATCTAGCTGGGGGTCTGGAAAGACGGTTCTGTACATTAAGAGCGTGCAGTGTTTCTGCAGAGGACAAGAGTTACTTTTGAGTCACAACCTCCTGTAACTCCAGGCCCAAGGAATGAAACATAGTCTGGCCTCTAAAGATACCCTTATAGGTGTAAATATACACACATATACATAAACAAAAATAAAATGAACATCTTTAAAATCCATCTGGACCCAGGCATGGTGGCATGTGTCTTTACTTCCAGCACTGTGGAAGCACAAGCAGGAACTCTTTCATTTCAGCCCAGACTGGTCTACATACGAGCTCCAGACTAATCAGGGCCACACATGAGATTCCGTGTATATTCTGTGCAGATTCTGTGCAGCCAGAAACCGCAATGCTGAATTCTCAGTCTGTACCATAAATATTTATGATCCAAATCACAGTGGTGACAATAGTTCATAAAAACCTACTATGTGTATCTTACGAGGAACTGAAAGAAAGGATCCCGATGGCTCCTATAATGGAGTCACAGGAGATGTTAATTACGTGAGTGGGTCAGAGTATACTATACATACGTGTCAGAATATCATACATTGGCATAAAAATACTTCCTGTCAATAAAAAATAAATACTAAGCAAGTTAAAAATAAAACAAAAAAGAACAGAAAGAGAATAAAACAGAACACTGAGCTGTTCTGCATAAAGAGGAACTGAGAAGCAGAAGTCATACAGATTGAGTTTGTTGTTCTTGCTTTTATTTACTGCAGGAAAATTAGACTAAGAAAAAGTGGAAGTCACTGACAGTTTCCCAGCAAGAACATCTAGTGGGAGGCTGGTGTGGTGGACATGTATGTAGTTCAGCACTGGAGAAAGGAGTTCTAGGTCAACCTGGACCCTTCCCCCAATTCCCACCCCTAAAACAAGCGATATCAGCACACCATTATTTTCCATATACTATGAAGAACATATTGTGTTTTCCCATACTGTGAAAAAATCTCAAAGCAAATCTGATCATTAGAATAACATCCCTTTTTCTAGCTGTGCACAGGGTTAGGAGAGGCCAAAGTTAGGGCCACGTGTCAAATGGAGAAGACAAATGTTATCAGACCAAGAGGCTACAGCACATGGCCAGAAGATGAGAGACCCAACGCTGTTGGGTATGGAGCTGGTGGACGGCAGCTGGGCAGGACTGACTGCCTTCCTCACTAGCAGGGAGCTGCTGGGTCCCAGCTCTGAGAACCAGAGTACTTTAGAACGTCAGGGTTACTAAAATAATCTAATTTAGAAGGTCTACATTTTATCAAGCTTGTGAGAAAGGTTTTTATTAAAACTTTTATTATCTAAGTTATTTATTTAAAATTGATTTGTTATTTGAATTTTCTTTGTTTTTTTTTTTTTTTCCTTCCTTTTTCTTTTTAAGCAGGTTCTGTGCATCCTTGCTGTGGGGGACTCTCTCTGTAGACTAGGCTGGCCCCAAATTCAGAGAGCCTCCTGCCTCTGCTTCCCAGAGCCGGAATCAAGGGTGTACACCACCGCTGCATAGCATTATCTGAATGTTTTTCATTAGAAAGGTTGATGAGAACTGGAGAAATGGCTCAGTGGTTAAGAGCACTGACTGGTCTTCCAGAGGACCTGAGTTCAGTTCCAAGTAACTACATAGTGGCTCACAACCATCTGTAATGGGATCTGATGGACTCTTCTGGTGTGTCTGAAGACAGCTACAGTGTACTTATATAAATAAATAAATCTTTTTTAAAAAATGTTGACAGTTGGGCTATTGTTAATCCCACTGGGCAAGAAAATAAGACCACTACCACAATTTTTGAGACAAATTTGAAGCAAGCTTTATTCAGTAGTGGCCAGAACCAAGTCCATACCTGTGTTTCCCAGAGTATGGCACCAAATTATATTAATCAAAGGCTTATAAAGACAAAACCCACAAAGTTATGTATTCCCATCTTCATCCAATCAGGAACAAGCATACATCCTAATGTATTTCCTGCATACATACCTCCCTCCTACATGTTGGAGAATATCCTGTACAGTTGGGACAACCAAGCTTTTTTACAGAAGTGAAAACATGCTGCTTGTTATCCTACTTGAGTAACAGCCCCCAGAATCCTAGGGTAAGTGGGGCTTTGAGGTTGGGGGTAGTTTTGTTTTATAAATCTCTTAAGCACAGTCATTTAAGCTAAAAACAAAAATTTTAGCCATCTCATTCCTCATTTGAGTTGTCTCCTGAGTCAAATCCTTGACCGTATGACGGGTACCTGACCACTGAGATTGACGACCACTGGCTGAATGGTGTTGACAAGAATTAGCAGAGACAGAAAAGCCAAAGGCTCTGTGATGGCTGACATCACAATTACTATCTAGAAGAAGCTTAGAAATGAAGATGGGAAATAGTCATTCACTTCTCTAAGCCTCTCCCCTCTTTTTTGCAATGTTATTTAGTACAGCCATATTATCTCTAACGATTCCCAAGAAGTTTGTGTAGAGTTGCTTTCCCTCTCACGCTCTCTCCTCCCTCTTTGGTTTTTTGATGTAGCTTTTTCCTGTGTAATCCTGTCTGTGGCCTCAAACTCATGTAGATCTGCCTGCCTCTGCCTCCTGAGTGCTGGGAATAAAGGCGTGCACCACGCCCAGTTAACAATTTTCTCTTAAACCCATACATTAACCTTACTGTTTTACTTAGAGCAGGTTGGATGCCCTTTTGTACTATAGAAGTAGTTTAGCTAATGAGTCCATATGTTCATAGATCTTAGTCTCTGAATAGGCTTAGCAATTTAACAGGTAGCTCTCCCGGTAATAAACTCTACAGACAGTCACTATGTCTCTTTTGTTTTCTTTGGACCTAACATTCCAGCCTTTTGCTGAGGATAAGGGGCAATGCACTCTCTTCTGTAACTATTCCCTGATGAAATTAGGACACCGTTGTCAGGACACGGGAAGGCTGGAATGTTAGTCAAAGGGCAGCAAGGGATCCAAACGATGGGGCGTTCATATGAAGCATCTAGTTCACTGACCCGCTGCAGAGACCACATCAGCGTTCAGCAAGCCCAAGGCTCACAGCAATTTTGGAGCCGTTTGTAGTCTACAGATGATTCTCGGGTGGTCTGTCAGCCAAGTAGAAGTTTGCTAGGACAGGTATAGACAAAGGATAGAAGTTAAAGTTTAGGAACTGAAATAAAAATCTTACACCTGGAGCTTCCAGGATCGTAGTCCTGGTTATGTGGGGGAAGAGTATCAAGAACGGGGGAGAGAAAGGGGTCTCACCCTTAGGAAAAGGCAGATGGGGAAACATAGGCTTTGGCTGAAAGCAGTACTGATCTGGAGTCTGTTTGACTTATGAGAAATAACCAAGTCTTATGACTCCCTTGACTCTTTGAAGCTTACATGAAATTTATAGATTACAAATGGAGATGAAAGTTTTAGATGTCATTAGATATGCATTACTGCTGCTTATAATCTGTAGTTAAACCCATACTGTAGAAGAAAAACAAAACAGCTAACAGGTACCTGTAAAACATCTGGAGTAGACTCGTGCCTTTGAGTCATAGTAAAAGCTATGTCTTTAGGTTAGAAAGCATGGATATTCATTAATCTTTCCAGAGAGCTAGATATATAAATCCGACAAAGATATTTCTGACATGATGAGAAACACATTTAAGTTTATACTCAGATGATAACTGTCTTATTTAGGGTTTGTTTTGCTGTGAAGAGACACCATGACCAAGGCAATTCTTATAAGGACAATTATGTCTTGCTTACAGGTTCAGAGGTTCAGCTCATTATCATCAAAGTGGGAGCTTGGCAGCATCCAGGCAGGCAAGGGGCAGAAGAAGACTGGCTTCCATGTGGTTAGGAGGAGGTCTCCTTGCTCACTTCCACAATGACTCTTCTTCCAAGTAGGCCACACCTACTCCAACAAGGCCACACCTCCTAAAAGTGCCACTCCCTGGACCAAGCATATTCAAATCACCAACCAAAGGAGATTTAAAATCTTGAGTTTATAACTACCTTTATCACCTTATCAAAACTCCATTGGTCAATGTTAAGACACTGAACCTTTGAAATCTCCAGTTTAACAGTAACACAGAAGAAAAGGAAGTCTGAAATATTTTTCATTCTAGGTCATTTTCTTCAACCTTCACAACTTGTATTTACACACTGAGAACTCCAGAAATTACTCAAGCTTTCACATCCGCAGAAATTACTTTCTTACACCCTCATAACTTACATGAACTTTAAACCTTTAATTTCTATCTAATCACTTACCGTAAGATTAAGTGGTTAATTAGTGAGAAGCCACTGTAAGACAAGTTCCTTTAAATAAATGAATAGTAACCGGTTACATGTGAAGCCTGTTTATCTCTTAATACAAAGCCTGTTCGCAATCACATAACCTTATAAGTAAATATTTAAAGAAAATGTCACAGGACTCCATTTTCTTTAAGCATTTTAAATGCCACATTCAGCAGATCTCTGAAGAGTTTGAAGATAATTATGAAGTATACCTCATTTTAAATGAACTATACTTGTATTTACTGATTTGCTTGAGGCTTAACTTTGAAATCACATGTAGGAGGTGAAATAAAGATTTATACTCTTGTAATAAATCACATTAGTACTTGAATGACTACAAGTAGAGTTCTGAACTCATTAAAGACTTTTATCATTTCTAAGGTGACTATTAATTTGCACATCTTGATCATCCCTTTTTGTATTCTTTTTATTGGATATTTTCTGTATTTACATTTCAGATGTTATCCACTTCCCCCAATCCCATCTTCCCTTCCCCTCCCATTGCCTCCATGAAGGTGCTCCCTCTCCCAACCTCTATTTGTCCCATTATTTCCTCCCATGAGCAGCTCCCTTCTAAGAAGGACTGAGGCATCTACCTTCTGGCTTTCTTTCTCTTTGAGCTTTTTAAGTTGTGTGAATTGTTTCTTGAGTATCAAGCTTTTTGGGTTAGTATCCACTTATCAGTGAGAACATACCATGGGTGTTATTTTGTGACTTGGTTATCTCACTCAGGATGATAGCTTCAAGTTCCATCCATTTGCCTAGGAATTTAATGAACTCATTGTTTTTAATACTGAGTAGCACTCCATTGTATATATATATGTACCACATTTTCTGTATCCATTCCTCTGTTGAAGGACATCTGGGTTCTTTACAGCTTCTGGATATTATAAATAAAGCTGCTATAAACATGGTGGAGCATGTGTCCTTGTTAGATGTTTGAGCTTCTTTTGGGTATATGCCCAGGAGTGGAATAGCTGAGTCCTATGTCCAATTTCCTGAGAAACCACCAGATTGATTTCCAGAGTGGTTGTAACATCTTACAACCCCACCAACAATGGAAGAGTGTTCCTCTTTCTCCACATCCTCACTAGCATCTGCTGTCACCTGAGTTGAGTTTTTATCTTAGCCATTCTGACTGGTGTGAGGTAGAATCCCAGGGTGATTTTGATTTGCATTTCCCTGATGACTAGGAATGTTGAGCATTTCTTTAGGTGCTTCTCAGCCATTTGATATTCCTCAGTTGAGAATTCTTTGTTGAGCTGTATCCCATTTTTAATAGGATTATTTGATTCTCTAGAGTTTAACTTTTTGAGTTCTTTGTATATATTGGTTACTAGCTCTCTAGCAGATGCAGGATTGGTAAAGATCTTTTCCAAATCTGTTGGTTGCTGGTTTGTCCTTTTGACAGTGTCTTTGCTTTACAGAAGCTTTGCAGTTTCATGAGGTCCCATTTGCTGATTCTTGATCTTAGAGCATAAGCCATTGGTGTTCTGTTCAGGAAAATTTCCCCTGTGCCTATGTGTTCTAAGCTCTTCCCCACTTTCTCTTCTATTAGTTTCAGTGTACCTGGTTTTATGTGGAGATCTTTGACCCACTTGCACTTGAGCTTTGTACAAGGAGATAAGAAAGGATCAATTTGCATTCTTCTGCATGCTGACTGCCAGTTGAACCAGCACCATTTATTAAAGAAGCTGTTCTTTTTCCATTGAATGCTTTTAGCTCCTTTGTCAAAGATCAAGTGACCATAGGTGTGTGGGATCATTTCTGGGTCTTCAATTCAATTTCATTGATCTACCTGCCTGTCTCTGTACCAATACCATGAAGTTTAATCTCTTCAGAAGTTTTTTGGGTTTTTTTTTTGTTTGTTTGTTTTGTTTTTGTTTTTGTTTTTTTTTTTTTTTTTGTTTTTTTATTGTTGAGAATAGCTCTTGCTATCCTGGGTTTTTTATTATTCCAAATGAGTTTACAAATTGCTCTTTCTAACTCTATGAAGAATTGATTTGGAATTTTGATGGGGATTGCATTGAACCTATAGATTGCCTTAGGCAAGATGGTCATTTTTACTATGTTGATCCTTCTAATCCATGGCCATGGAAGATCTTTCCACCTTCTGAGGTCTTTTTGAATTTCCTTCTTCAGAGATTTGAAGTTCTTGTCATACATATTTTTCACTTGCTTAGTTAGGGTCACATCAAGGTATTTTATATGCTTTATGACTATTGTGAAGGGTGTCAATTCTCTAATTTCTTTCTTTATCCTGTGAGTAGAGGAAGGCTACTTATTTGTTTGAGTTAATTTTATATCCAGCCACTTTGATGAAGTTGTTTATCAGCTGTAAAAGTTCTCTGGTGAAATTTTTGGTGTCACTTAAGTATACTATCATATCATCTGCAAATAGTGATATTTTGACTTCTTCCTTTCCAATTTGTATCCCTTAAACCTCTATTTGCTTCCAGTACTATGTTGATTAGGTAGGGGGAGAGTAGACAGCCTTGTTTAGTCCAGATTTTAGTGGAATTGCTTCAAGTTTCTTACCTTTTAATTTGATGTTGGCTACTGGTTTGCTGTATATTGTTTTTACTATGTTTAAGTATAAGCCTCGAATTCCTGATCTTTCCAAGACTTTTAACGTGTCAAATGCTTTCTCAGCATCTAAAGAGATGATCATGTGTTTTTTTTTTTCTTTGAGTTTATTTATATAGTGAATTGTAGATGTCCTGAAGCTGTTTGTATTTTAATGTTAATTCCACTTCCCCAAGAAGGGCTGGCTAGTCAACAGACTCCAACTGAACGGTCCCATTTTAATTAGTAAAATAAAGGAAAGCCAGTGACTAGGCAGGGCAAGGGAAGTAGAGAGGGCTGAGAGGTCGAAAGAGGTCAGAGGACAGAGTTAGAGGTCATGGCAACATGGAGCTTCCCAAGGACCAGCTGGACACAGGTGGGATTTATTGGTGTTAAAAAGCTATGAACATTAAGGATTTTACACTTCTAATATATAGAAGAGAAGTTTGAATCTTTGTCTATCTAATGCAATCTTGTTGTGTAGAGAGTTTGTGGATTGAGAGTTGAATTTATAAACCTGAATGTAAAGCTATCGGGCTGTAGAGTTGTGTTTGTGGGATTTTGGGGTAGAGAAACACCCTGGGACAGAGGCAGAGAGTAGGAGGTAAAAAAACCGCCAGGGAAGGGAATTGAGCCGTGGTGGCAGCTCAGACCAGGTGACAGAGGAGCTTATAGCTCCAAACTAAATTCGGGCCTGAGGAATGAGACCACAGTGCCGGTAAAGAGATAAACCCATCCTATTTTTTTTTTTTTAAATATTTACTGCAACAGTGAATTACATTGATGGATTTCCATATATTGAACCATCCTTGCATCCCTGGGATGAAGCCTACTTGATCACGGTGAATGATCATTTTGATTGTTCTTGGATTCAGTTTGCAAGAATTTTATCGAGTATTTTTGCATCAGTGTTCATAAGGAAGATTAGTCTAAAGTTCTCTTTCTTTGTAGGGTCTTTGTGTGACTTAGAAATGAGTGTAATTGTGGCTTTGAAGAATGAGTTGGGTAGTATTCCCTCTGTTTCTATTCTGTGGAATAGTTTGGAGAGTATTAGTATTAGGTCTTCTATGAAGGTCTGATAGAATTCTGCACTAAACCCATCAGGTTCTGGGCTCTTTTTTTGGTTGGGAGGCTTTTGATGACTGCTTTTATTTCTTTAGGGGTTATGGGGCTGTTTTGATGGTTTATCTGATCCTGATTTAAATTTGGTAACTGGTATCTCTCTAGAAATGTGTCCATTTCCTATAAATTTTCCAGTTGTGTTGAGTATAGGCTTCTGTTAGAAGGATCTGATGATTTCTTGAATTTCCTCAGTTTCTGTTGTTATGTCTCCACTTTCCTTTATGATTTTGTTAATTTGGATACTCTCTCTTTGTGCTCTAGTTAGTCTGGCTAAGGGTTTATCAATCCTATTGATTTTCTCAAAGAACCAGCTCTTGGTTTTGTTGATTCTTTGTATAGTTCTTTTTGTTTCTATTTGGTTGATTTCAGCTTGAGTTTATTTCCTGCCTACTCCTGTTGGGTGTATCTGCTTTTTGTTCTAGGACTTTCAGCTGTGTTGTCAAGCTGTTAGTGTATGCTCTCTCCAGTTTCTTTTTGGAAGTGCTCAGAGCTATGAGTTTTTTTCTTAGCACTGCTTTCATTGTATCCCATAAGTTTGGGTATGTTGTGCCTTCATTTTTGTTAAATTCTAAAAAGTCTTTGGTTTCTTTTTTTATTTCTTCCTTGAACAAGCTATCACTGAGTAGAGCATTGTTTAGTTTCTATGTGTATGTAAGCTTTTTGTTGTTTTTGTTGTTATTGAAGACCAGCCTTAGTCAATGGTGGTCTGATAGAATGCATGGATTATTTTGATGTCTTGTATCTGTTGTGGTGCAATATATGCTTTGAGCTTTAGTAGAGTTTCTTTTATGAATTTGGGTGCCCTTGCATTTGGAGCATAGATGTTTAGGACTACGAGTTCATCTTGATAGATTTTCTTTTGAGTAAAAAGTGTCCTTTCTTATCTTTTTTGAAGACTTTTGGTTGAAAATCAATTTTATTTGATATTAGGATGGCTACTTCAGCTTGTTTCTTGGGACCATTTGCTTGGAAGGTTTTTCCCACAGCCTTTTACTCTGAGGTAGTGCCTGTCTTTGTTGCTGAGATGAGTTTCCTCTATGCAGCAAAATGCTGTTTAAGTATCCAGTCTGATAGTCTATGTCTTTTTATTGGGGAATTGAGTCCATTGATGTTAAGAGATATTAAGGAATAGTGATTATTGTTTCCTGCTCTTTTTGTTTTTAAAGGTAGAATTGTTTGTATGCTTTTCATTTTGGGGGTTTATTGCAATAAGATTAATTTCTTGCTTTTCCTAGGGTGAATTTTTCCTCCTTGTGGTAGAGTTTTCCATCTATTATCCTTTGTAGGGCTGGGTTTATGAACAGATATTGTGTAAATTTGCTTTTGTCCTGGATTATCTTGGTTTCTCCATCTATGGCAATTGAGAGTTTTGCTGGATATAGTAACCTGGGCTGACATTTGTGTTCTCTTAGAGTCTATATGATGTCAGTCCAGGATCTTTTGCTTTCATAGTCTCTGTTAAAAGTTTGGTGTAATTCTGATCAGTCTCCCTTCATATGTTACTTGCCCCTTTTTTCTTACTGATTTTAGTATTCTTTGTTTTGAACATTTGTTGTTTTGACTATTATGTGTTGGGATGAATTTCTTTTCTGGTCCAATCTATTTGGGGTTCTGTAGGCTCCTTTTATGTTTGTGGTCATCTCTTTCTTCAGGTTAGGAAAGTTTTCTTCTATAATTTTGTTGAAGATATTTACTGGGCCTTTTAGTTGGGAGTCTTCACCCTCTTCTACCCCTATATCCTTAGGTTTGATCTTCTCATTGTGTCCTGGATTTCCTGGATGTTCGGGGTTAGAAGCTTTTTGATTTTTGCATTTTCTCTGACTGCTGTGTCAATGTTTTCTATGGTGTCTTCTGCCCCTGAGATTCTCTCTTCCATTTCTTGTAGTCTCTTGGTGATGCTTGTGTCTATGACTCCTGATGCCTTTCTTAGGTTTTCCAACTTAAGGGTTGTCTCCTTTTGTGACTTCTTCATTATTTCTATTTCTATTTTCAATTCCTTCACCTGTTTGGTTAGCTTTCCTGTAGCTCTTTAAGTGGTTTTTATGTTTTGTGTTTCCTCTTTAAGGGCTTCAAATTGCTTGCATGTTCTCCTGACTTTCCTGTACTTCTTCAAGTGTGTTATTTATGCACTTCTGAAGGACCTCTGTCATCATCATGCAGTATTTTAAGTCTAAATCTTGTTTTTCTGGTGACTTGGGATATCTACCATTTGCTGTGGTGGGAGTACTGGGTTCTGATGTTGCCAGGTTGTCTTGGTTTCTGTTTATTAGATTCTTGCACTTGCCTCTTGCCATCTTCTTATAGGTGCTGCTAGGTGATCTTGTTGTCTCTGACTGGAGCTTGTCTCTCCTGTGGGTCTGTGGGCCCACGGTCTCCAAAGGGAGATTGTTCCTGGGTGTTCGGCTCTCTGGGTAGGCTGTGAGTTCCGATGGTAGTACCCGATCCTGATGCAACTGGGCCGGCTCTGTCCTGGGGCCAGAAGTGTCCGTTCTCAGGCAGCACTGCTACCTGGGTCCCGAGAGTTCCAGGCGGCCTCTCCAGGATAGACAGTGGAGAGGAAGTGTGGACTCGCCCCTGGGCTCAGGAGTAAGAGCCCTCCGGCGGCTCTTGCAGTGCCCAGCAACTTGTGGGCAGGCTGCTAGTCCTGCTGCAACTGGCCATCTTAATCATCTTCAACAGTTTATAATAGCTTAGTTACTTTTATAGCATTAGGGTTTGCATTTTTATCCCAGTTAGGGCTAGCCTTAAAAAATAGCAATTTCTGAATTAAAGATCTTTTAGTATCAAAATAAAACCTTAAATCATAAACACAGTCCCAAGAGAGATGAGCAACTTCATTTTCCTGGGTCTTACATGGTGTACCATTACAGAATATTACCGTTTCTTGTATAACTCAGTTTATCTAAATAGTTAAAGCTTAAAGTTAGTAAAGACAAGGAGGCTGGACATATATCTTAAGTCGGTCTCTGCTATGTAGAATAGACCTGTGGTATGGAGAGACATCCTCTTAAGGTCTTTCCAGACTTCTTAGGTCATTTTCTTACTACATTATAACACAGGGATATCCCAGTTTCTCTAGTTAAGTGTTTGATGCTCAGAGCTGTGGCACCAACTCAGCTTTTTATTTTTTTTTAAGATTACATATATTTAAAGACAACATAATATAAAAGATTTTATAAATTTAAAATGTTTCATAGCCTTATAAATTTAAAATTTTTTAAATCCATTTTTTTTCATTTAACTTTTTTGTAAAACTCAGAAAAATTCTTTTTAAAGAAGTTCAAAATCTCTCAGCTGTGGGCACCTACAATATCAAAAATAAAGGACCAACTTTTACTTCAAAATAAGGCAAAACAAAACCCCAACAGTGCAAACAATTCAATATCTGAGATTCACTCCCCATCCTGTGTTTCCCAAGGGACTCGGGTCCATTTCTGCCCTTGGTAACACATACAGCCTATCTCCTAGGCTCCAGCCAGCTCCACTTCATTGTGGCTGTGGCTTCTGGTAGCCATCACAGGTCACCAGCATTTTCAAACCTGCTAAGGTCCCTCTCCTAGTTTCTCTTCAGGAACTCCTTCCTTGCCATTCAGTGCCAAGTCTCTGAAGCTCTCTGTGACCTTCCTGATTTTCAAACCTTGTAAATGTAACATATTCGCCTGATGTAATTGTCATCTGTAAGATTCACTGCCTCATCTACTAACCTAGGCCTAGTGCTGAAGCTTCCAGCCTCCATACAGTCGTATCTAGGTCTAGAATGTTTCCAGCCTCTGAGACTTACTGTTGAATAAGCTCACCCTTTCTAAATCTTTCTGAGCTCTGGTTAGCTGGTTCAACTTAGCTGTTCCTGCTCAAACTCCTCTCTGAGCTGACTGATTCAATCTGGCTTCTCTCTCAGACTCTCAGTGAATTGCTCTAGTTGGCCTCATCCTAACTTTGGCAGTCTGTTCTAATCTTCTGGCTCCCTCTCATTCTCTGGCTTGCTCTGTCTTCACCTGAGTCTACTTGTTCTCTCTGCAACCTGTCTTTGTAAACTCTTCGGGTGATACTGCCTCCTTCTCTCCCCATCTCTCTCTGCACCGTTCTCTCTTAAGTAGCTTCCTTTTCTTCTCTCTTTTTGTGAATTGGGCAGATCCTATTCTGTCAAATCTTTCTCTGATCTGTCACTTTGTCACTCCATTAGACCTCACTTTCAAATCTGAGTGCTGTCATCTTGGGGTTCACAGTGTAATCAAATATCCTGTAAGACCACATGGGTTATTGGTCTTAAAAGTTCGGCGACCAGCTCGAGGTAAATGTTTGTGTAAGAACACGTGGAGATGCAGCTTCAAACCTCACACAGGTGGCTCTAGTCATGTGACTGCTGCCTCTATCCTGATAGGTTAAACAGCTAAGATGGCTACATGCTGTTTATATCCTAAGGAAGCATCAGACCACCTAGTTACTATAAGACTACTCATATAGAGATTTTTAACTATCAACCCTGTGCTAAGTTAACTTTTTCATTACAGATTTTTGAACATAACCATAAACTTACAAAATCTTGAGGAACAGAAAGTTCACATAATAGTCTTACAACTCTTGAGATAAGGTTTATGTTGCTGTGGGCAATGCTACACAGAAAAACCTTGTCTCAAGAAAACTAAGCAAAATAAAACAAAAATAGACACACACAAAACAACAAACAAACAAACAAAACAACTAAACCACCTAATAACCAAATACCATAAACAGGAAACTCAAACCTCATTTACTCACTTACATAATATATACATATATTTATAATATATACATATGTATATATAATTACACCTGTTTTTCATTTATACACCAAATCCAATAAACAGGTTTAAAATATTCAAGCCGGATATAAAGCACTAAAGTTGCAACTCAGTGACAGAACATGGAAACATGAGGGAGACCCTGTGTTCAGCCTCCAGTGTTCATTTCCAATCAATCAATCAATCAATCAATCAATATTAAATTGTAGGCTTAAAAATAAACAAGTCAATAAATGCAGACAGATGTTAAATTGTTGGTTTAAAATGTTTTTCAACCTCGTCAAATGAAGATTCAAAGCCTTTCTGAAGCAGCGCCCTTCATCCTTTCTGCCCATAGTTTTTCTGTTCTTTCCTCTGGAGTCCTTGCCTGACCTCCCAGGCTGGGCTCAGTGTCCCTGCTTGTGTTCTCAGTGCTGCTAGCAAAGCATGTTATCCTGTCACAGCAAGGAGACACAGCAAAGCCAAAGTAATCTGGCAAGGCAATTTAGTTTTCAAGGTTTGGGAAAGGCCCAAGCTAGACCAACAAGCACAGCATGCTGGGATAGAAAGTTCCACTTAGCTTCTTTCTAATGCTGAGTAGTGGCTGTGTCTCAGTGCATTGGTGGGCGCTCCATCTCACACTCTGACTAGATGAAGTAATTCATATTCTCTGCAAAGAGGAAGTGTGTGACAGGGTCAACTCTCAGGAATGTCTGACATCCAGGGTTTGGGCAACGCTATGCCACAAGATAGGAAAGGCATTGTAGAATGCCCTAAGCAGGATGCTTGAGAGATGACTCAGTGGTTAAGAGCACTGTCTGCTCTTCCAGAGGTCCTGAGTTCAATTCCCAGCAACCACATGATGGCTCGTAACTATCTGTAATGGAATCTGATGCCCTCTTCTGGTGTGTCTGAGGATGGTGACAGTGTACTCACATATATAAAATTAGGCAGACAAACCATCTTTGATAGAGTTTTTCTCAGCATTCTTACCAATACTTTCCCTCTTTCTGTTTGCCACCTTTGTGTTGAAATGGTGTGTACATCCTGTCTCTGGGTACACGAAGCCTCTGTATGGGAACCCTTCATAAGGCCCAGATGAGCCTGTTCTCAAGGTACCTGTTATGTTACAGGTATTGCTACCATACCAAGTTCAACCTCTCGTCTTCAATAAGCCAACTAAAGGGAGCAAATTAATAATGAGAAGCAGAAGAGAAGTTCAGCAGCGATCCAGTGTCCCCTAAGCTCTTTGAGGGGCCTGACATAAAGGTAAGGCTTAATTAGAAAGAAAGAGATATTCACAGCTAAGCTATCCCTGGCCATCAATGTCCTAGGTCCAAGTCTGCAAGGACATCGGACAAATTGTAAATCTTACTACAGGAGATGCATTTATTCTCTGTAAGCCCTCAGGACACTCCTGCATACAAGATCATTTCCTGGTGTCCTTTCCTCCACTAGTTATAGCAATAGACTGGAACGCAGGATTTCTTTAGCTGTATTCGTTCCTGCCAGACAGATGGGCTATCCTTTCATACAGGTCACCAATTTCTTCACTGCACTCTTTTGTTCTCTGAAGAAAGCTTGGGAAGAATGAGAACGCTGGCTGCCTTTTACTTTAAACATACATACATACATGCATACATACATACATAAACAAACAAACACACTATATCTCTCAGGTTTTAAATGTCAAATAATTGTATATTTTCTTCTTTGATTTTATTGATTTATTGAGTCTCTTGCTGTTTATTTGTTTTGTCTTGTTTTTTCCTAAACTATCTACATTTTGCATTATTCTATTATTCTTTATTGCAGTAGATGGTAATTTGGAATAACTTTTGAAAATTATTTCAATATTTAGGATGTGTGCATTTTGCATATACATGCCATTGTGCACATGAATAGCTGTGTGTTTCTTTAAGTAGTGCACAAGTTTTCCTTTTCCAGCTCTAAATTTCGTGAGTCACAGCTACAGTTTTTCCATTGCACTATATTTCCGATCAGCCCTTGATCTTCCTCAAGTACAGTCTGTACCGACTTCCACTGGAAGTGCTGTCGATTTATTTCTATTTTCTTATTTGATGTGTCTGGGTGTTTTGCCTACGTGTGTGTGTGTGTGTGTGTGTGTGTGTGTGTGGTGTGCATGCCTGGTGCCAGTGGAGACCAGAAGGATTTTAACATACCACGTACATTTAATCCACTGTTTATAATGAGGACTCTTTTGCACATTTTGTAGTCTAGGAGTTGCTCCAAAAACCACATGAATACTGATCTCAGCCAGACAAGCCGAACCCACATCCTTAACACTGGTCAGAACAGAGACAGAGTTCAGAAAGAATTATCTGAACTGTGACAGTGAACATCTTTCTTTGTCAGCTTATAAAGGAAAAAACCCACAAAATCCACAGTGAGTTCACAGTAGGTGAAGGATGTGTTAGCAGGTGGTCAGCACTGACTCAAGCTATTTTAGACATAGCAGTTCAGATTGACCTTCGATTTGACCTTTGATGGTTTCTACGTAAAGCTTTGTGGAATTTCTTAAGATTAAGAAATCTCAGAACATACAGAACATATGACACACTTCTCTGTGCCAGTGACTGGAAGACATGTGACAGCAACAACCTGAAACAGCTGCAGGCATGGAACAAAATGGGTACAGCTATGCTGGGGGATTGGGGGTGTCAGAGCATAACAGTGTAGTTGTTATTGTTGGCTTTTTACGACTATCACACTTCTTAAGGCAGCCTGAATACTGATGAGTTATTCAGAGAAGACAACTTACAAAGAACAGAAAAGAAAAACCACAAATGTGAGTATGTCAAGATGTTTCCAACAACACTACAGCCAGCTAGCTCATACTGACTCACAAAAATAGATTATTTTATATTCAGGGATTTTTGAGTCAGCTGTTAAAAGACAATTAGAAATTAGATAAACTTATAATACCCACTATAACCTAGAAAGTACGTTTATTAAAAACGGAGGTAAACATTCGAAACGCCTTACCTGTAGTCATTTAGGCAGGCCTTTACCTACTACTTTCTTAAGGCTATTTACAGCCATTGTGTCTTCGTGCTGGGACATTCTGTAATGGGAGGCTGTCGGCTCCTCTGACTTCACATTTAGAGAAGTGGCATGAACATCTAAGACAGGGCAGTGTCTAGGGCAGATGTGCACACCTGTGATCCCAGCCATTTGTAAGGATTTGGCAGGAGACTCATGGCTGAGGCCAGGCTGGGCATCTATCTTAGCAAGACTTTGTCTTAAAACAGAACTTTCAAAAATGACTAAAGACATAGCACATGGAGTTCATACCCCAAGACGGGAGAAAGGAAGAGGGGGTGAAGAGAAGAGAAAAATGCAAAAAGAGAACGGCAGAAGTGGGCATATTTAAATCGTGGAAATTGGAAAATGTATAAGATATCGATCTCCATCTTCCATTTATCTAGACGTAAACTGGGTATGAAAGGGTTAATATGGGATGCATAGATGACTCAGTTGTTAGGAGCACTAGCTGCTCTTCCAGAAGGCTAAATATAAGAGCCAAAGTCAACCTATAAGCCGCACTTGCCCAAGGACAAGATAACTTCTTGGGATTGTGGGAGTTGTAGTTCTTGGGAAATAACAAAGCTACATTTCTCTCTAGTGAGAATTTGGGTTTTTTAAAAAATCCAGTTATGTTATATGAATGTATTTTGTTTTAATCCCAGATATGAGATGTGGGACTGCTTCAGTTTGTCCACAGCCACTAACCAGGATTTGTCTCATGCTATAGGAGCATTATCTTTGCCAGCTGCAGATAGTTTAATTCTGGGGACTCTGGAAAGGTTATAAATGCCAGAGCCCTGACAGACTCTGAAGAAGGCAGCCACGGTTCCCTTTGCTGCTGCCCCATTGCCTATTGCTGCTTTGCTGCTTTGCTGCATGACTGGATATTCTGACCACAAAGACTGAACTTTCCTAAGTGGCACAGCCATACCCACTAGAAACCATGGCGAGAGTCACAAAGCCAGCACAGTGCTTGACACAGTCCCAGAAAAGCTGATCGGATTGCTACAATCTCTGTCCCCCCCCCCCCCCCCCGCCTCCCCATCCCTCTAACTTTTAGGGTTTGGTCTCTGTGTGTTGCACTCTTGGGGACTTTCTACTTTACAATTCATCTTATTTCTTTTCCTGAGAAAAAGTGTGTCTGCATCTTTTTAGAACAATCCTAAAATTGACTTTATCTGGCCACTGTTTGGAAGCCTTCCTCGTGTCCTGGAGATTATGAAGCACAGATAAGCACAAAGCTAGATGAGGTCCTTGCCCTGGGAATTTTCTTGGAGTATCTGCCCTGTGCAAACTGAAACCGTAGAACTGGTGCAGGATAAACAGACACAAGTAAAGCGCCCTGGCTGCCCGGTTACGGATTCAAGGTCTCCTTTCATTATAGGCTTAGAGTCTCTAAAAATGTTGTTTAAAGATAGTGGGGGCCAGATAGGGTATATTCTGAAGGAATAAAGCTCAGTAAATAAAATAGACTGACTAAAAGAAGCTTTTCCTACTTTATAGCCCAGATGATGAAATGTAGAAGTTAGGTGTTAGTATTTGCTACACATAAAAAAAAAAAAAAGAGACAAGTATAGATAATTTTTGTGTAAAGTGCTTTAAAATACCAAAAACTGCCAATCTTAAAGCAGGTTGTCATGTAATAAATGTGTTTGCCTTGGAGCTGACATTCTTTAGATTATTTAAATTGGAGTTATGTGGCTAATTATAATAAGAATCATCTGTTCTGTTTGTATTTTCTAATTGTGACTGAACTTGTAACCCTGGACATACAATGGAAAGTCAAAGATATATTCTGTACCACTTAGATAATCACTAGTCTGTCTTTGTTCTGGAAAACTTGTATAAATAAAGAAGTTCCTGGTTGCTAGTTAGTCAGAGCAGCAGAAATGACCTGACTTCTAAGTCAGAGCCACACAGGGGCGGGACTGCTATCGAGATTTTTCTGATCATCACTCCTGACTCACTCCATCCCCTCATCTTCCTTATCTCTGAGGGCCACCCTGTCAGGAAGGACCCTCTGACTCTGTCTGCTCCATGCTGGGAAGGTCCCCAGGAAGGCCCCTGGCATCCAAGAAACCTGATGATCCTAATTAGCCGGAAGTAGCCTATAGAGATTTATGTCCCCTTTTCACTCTAACCTTCTGTCTCTCCTACCTCTGTTCTTAGAACAGGCCACATGCCATCTTCTTCTGTGGCCATTTTGGGCATTCACACATGTGGTTGGTAAAAATCACCCCTCAGCATGGACAAACATGGTCCTGCCTAAGGTCAGACCAAGCCTCTCTCTCTTTCTGCCTCTCATCTCTCTACAGCTTCTTCATTAGTGTGTGTGTTGCAATTAAACAAAGCAAAAGACATTCTCCCAGTAGTAAAGAAACAAACAAACAAACAAAAGGTTTCTGTGCTTCACAGCACTCAGTGAAGAATCACTCACTCCCCCATGGACAAGTGTGATGTTTTCTGCTTTTCCTCTTCCTGTTTTGCTTTCATCCTGTAGATTTATGATAAGGCAATACATGATAGACAGGGAGAGGAGGTGGGAAAAAGGAGAGGAAACGGAAGAGGAGGAGTCAGGGAGAGGAAGGAAGAGGAGGAGAAGGGAGGAGAACGGACTGTTTCGGCAAGTGAGAAGGATTTCTTAGGAGGGGAATAGAGAGTGTAGTGGGAAATCTGCCCAAAATAGACAGCAGTTTGTTTTCCTAATCACTGAGTTGTGTTTTCATTAAATGAGTTTATTTGGGTTGAAGAGGAAAATGCAACAAAATGGCGAGGTTGAGAAGGATATTGCAACATCATCCTGCCCTTTGACTTAAATAATAATGTCAACCAGCATTCAGGACGGAGCCACATGCTTTCGTTGTTTGCAACCATGCGTGGCCTAGGTACTAAAGTTCAGCTAGAGTAAATGAAACCACTAGATAAAAGTAATTAACCATAATGATTTTGTGATTTACATAATTATTTTCAAATTGCAGGTTATTCCTACTTTCAGTTAGTAAAGTATGGTATACATGCACATCAATATTAGTTTTTAGATTTTTAAAAATGATTTTAGTTATGTGTATTTGTGTTTTGCTTACATGTATGTCTGTGTATCATATGCATGCCTGGTGCCCTCAGAAACCAGAAGTGGATGCTGGAAATCACACCAGGTCCTTTGGAAGAATAGCAAGTGCTCTTAACTGCTGAGCCTTCTCTAGTGCCAGATTTGTTTTTGAAAACTGACTGTTAAACATTTATCTGTGGGCTGAAGGGAAGGCTCGGAGGTTAAGAGCCAGAGGTTCTGAGTTCAATTTCTCTTAACCACCTATAATGGGATCTGATGCCTTCTTCTGGTGTGTCTGAAGACAGCGACAGTGTCTTCATATAAAATATATAAATATATGCATATAAAATAAATAAATAAATCTTTTAAAAAATTATCTGCTCTTTGTCTCAATAAGGGTGGCGGCTCCTTGAAAGGTCACCTCAGGTGAAAAGGAAACCCATACAAAGGTAGCGTGGACACACCTGCCTTTCTCTGAGCAGCTACATGGAAATGCTGCTGAAGCCCTCTGCTGATGTCAGACTGCACTTCATGAGCATTTCAGCATGGACTCAATCCTCTCCGGGGACTTTCCTGCCCTTCAGTCCCACTACTGACTGCTGAGCTTCCTGGATTGAGCAACTCTCTCATTTTCTGCTTCTCTAGTAAGCAGGCAACTGTTGTTGATTTACCCAGCCTGTGTCATGTAAGAGAACCGAATAAATCCATTTTTATTTAAAAAAAAATATGTGTATAAGCCTCAGTCATCTTTTTACTGAAAACTCCACATGAACACTAACTAATTTTGTTTGGTTCCCCAAGATTCTACACAATTTAAATGTTTGTTAATAGATTATTGTTGTGAATGGGTAAATGAAAGTTCAGAAACTTTGCCTTCTTCTGAGGACCAACAAATACAAATCAAGTCCTGGAAAGAAAAGAAAAGAGTATGCCAAACTGTAGTGAATATGATTCTAAAAACAATCCTGTAACAGTCAAATGTGTTAAGACAGAGGAGAGATGGTTCATTTGGAGGAGGGGGAAGCACAGAGCCGATAATCACAGACTTGTTTGTGCACTTGCTTTTTATATCAAATCCCTAATGCAGTACATATAAGGAGAAAGTCCAATATTCTGCACCCTAAAATAGCCCGATTCTGGAGCTGTCTCCTAGAGGTACCAGCATTTTCTAACGCCACTGTTGACCAGGAGAACTAATTGCTTGCTTTATGGCTTCAAGGTTTTTATGTAAAATAAATGGCAATAAGAATCAGGAGATGCAGCTAAGAAAGAGTCAGATAGGGTGTGCCTCTTAGTGAGCATAATCTGTTCTCACTATAGATCCTAAACTGAAATCTGGCATCTTAGTTTATGTGAGGAACATTACAATGGAATTAGCCCTTAGACTACAAAGGAGGGTGTTCGTTCAGAGGCTTGTGAAGTTGCTTAAAGTACAGAACTGCTCAGTGGCAAGACTGAATTTGTTAGCATTCTGCTGGAGGCGAATCCTAGGGTTTTTATTTGGACAGTGCTTCTGGAAACATCAGCTATCCATCCTTCCTATTCAGTCTGGCTGCACTGCTTAGCTACCGCATCTCTGCCTGCCAGTCACATCACTGCTATTTCCTCCTGTCTTCCTTGGACTTTTAATATTAAAAATGTATCTACTCAGTGCCTAAAATTGAATTAAAAAAACAAATGACTACCCAGAGGGATGGTGGAGGAGAAAGTTTATTATCGATATTATCTAGATTTTATTGTAGATATTACAGGCAAACATAGCTAGAGGCAGGGGCATCTGGGAGACTCCACAGTGGACTTGACCCTGAGCCACATGAAGGGAGGAGGGAGAGAAAGGGAGAGAGGCATCCAGGAAGACAGGTAGGAACTGAAGGATGCTGGGAGAACCTGGTAGCAGGTCCACTTTGATATGTTAAATGGGCACCTTAACCATTTGTCCCAGGGTTTGTGACTTCAAAGAAACCAGCTTAAGTATTCTCCCATCTGTACTTCCAAAGGCAGACACTGCTTCTGCAGCGCTGTTGACAGTCTTGTTCCAAGGTAAGACCAAGTGTGATGGTCGTATTTACGGGCTAGCCTCCAGTTTAGGGGAGATAAGTCAAGCTATTTTTTTTTCCTGAGACAGAGGGAGGGAGCCTGACTCAGACTCACATTTCCTGAGCTAACTGCCAATGCACCAAACAAGGAGTTTTATAAAAACGTTCCTCCCGTGATCACTCAAACCCTCCAAACAACTGAGCTGGAATTAAACTTGGCAGTGATTATTAAATATCGACAGTGTCAGATAACTGACCATTTCCGCAGCAAGGGCAGAATCGGAAATGCCAGAAGGCACCTACACTGCACACACAGGACTCCCAAGTTGGAGAAAAGCATCCTGGCTTTTGTGCCGGGCCAGCTGGAGTTGAATTGTTTTTATTCTTTCCTGTAAGTAGGTTGTGGGAGGAAGTCTTTGGCTGTCTTTCTCTATTATTGAGTAGAAAGAATAATACAGTGTTATTAGCGAAAAGGGAAAGGGGGAGGGAGAGGGTGTAACCACTGTAAAAATAAATTCATTAAAAAAAAACCAACAACGCGTATTTGGTTTAGGAATTTGGATATGGTCTGATGCATCTAAAAGGAGGGGGAGAGAGAGAGAGAGAGAGAGAGAGAGAGAGAGAGAGAGAGAGAGAGAGAGAGAAAGGAAGAAAAGAGCCTCAGAAACCAGAAAGACAATATATAAAATGTTTGACATTTTGTTGGCAAGTGTAACCCAGCACCAGAACACTTTCCCAACATGTTCAAAGCCCCGAGTTTAGTCCCCAACACTGAGAAGAAAATCTGTAATGTCTGAAGTTGACTGCAGTTTAACATATCTCTTCCAGAGTGTTTCCAATCCGTACTCTCCTCTCACACTGGGGTAGTACCGGCCCGGGGTCACTGGCATGTGGGTCTCACTAACATCTGAGTTTTCAATTAGAATAATCAAGTTGTAATTCTTGTATCCCTTTTATTTCCTAAAATAAAAATTCCCTGCAGGAGTTTGAGCTAGAAGTCTTGCTTTTCTTGAGGAGACAGCATTATTGTGGTATCTTTCACAATGACCAAAATTTGGGACTGCCCTTGTTTTCCTCTTCCTTTGGCTGTTCTGTGGCTGGTAACCTAGGCAACAGATTAAATGACTTGTGCTTACTGAGGAGTCATCACAAAGGAATGGAAGTTCATCCTTAAATCATTAATAACTCAAGAGCTAAGACGATAGCCTTGTGGCAATTTTTGGTAGTTAAAAATCATTATGTTTAATCTATACACACCAAGAAAACTGACTATTTCCATGTTACATTTTGTTTTACGTGTACTTTATGCTTATGGTAACTAGTAAGATTTCAATGCATACTATCAAACCTTAAAAAAAAATCAAGTACTGACAAAAATATATTCATATAGTTTTATGCTAAAATTCTTTTAATAACCTGCACATGTATCTCTGCTTTTTTAAAAAATAAAGTTGTAAGGAGAAATAAATAAATAGATAGATAAATAAGTAAATATGGCTGCTGTGAAAGAGAGAGAAAAAGAATGGAAGTTCATTCTCCCTCACTTTCTTGGGATAAAGTAACTAAGATGCACTCTATTTAGCAGGTTGCAGCTACTATTAAGCCTGAAAATTGTGAGGAGACACCAAATCTACAACTGTCCAGTTGAAGCGAGCTTGATCTAGTCATGGTCAGAAAGATGTACACTGATCAGGCCCGTACCTGGGATTCTCAGAGAATGTTGCTGATTTAGGTCAGTCAGATTCCTTAAAGGCCAAACCCACAAGGCTGAGTACTTTCTGCCTTTGTCTAACTGGGGAAAAGCACTCATCCTAAAGTTCCTCCTACCTCACATCTCCCACCTATGTGTGATTCAGCACATCCTGTGCAATTGGAGCAACCAACCTTGTGTGTCAAAGGGAAACACATGACTTGTTATCTTATATGAACATCAGCCAGAACATTCCAGAAAGCTATTTGTCCCTGGGCACGAGGGGCTTATAGATTAGTGATAGACCTTACACTACTTTCACTTCATTAAAAGAAGATTTGGTTTTTGAGACCTAGGGTCGTAGAGACTTGATAAATTGACCTACAAAAGAAGAACATCTGGGGACAGGAGAGAAGGCCTTGGAGTAAAGATTTGAGTATGAAAGACTAAGGAAGGCCACTAGGATCTATACTTACAGTCGCTTAGAAGTAACAGGAACCTTGAGAGGCAGGGGTGTGTGTTCCTGGAGGACCAGCACTGAGCAGAGCCATCCCTGTGGAGAGAGGATCCCAGCTGTCAACATCTGGCAGAAGAAGTAAATATTTCTTCATAGAAGTGGGACGTGGCTGCCTTTCAGTAGACTGTGATCTGGGCAATGGACAGCCCATCAGTGTAGTAATGGACTGAGGGCTTCCTCCTGCCCCTTCTTTTCATGGGTCCTCTCAAGTATGGAACATCACAGTTTTTTATAGAAGACGAAGTAAAGCCCTCTAACAAGAGTTATCAATCTTAACAGACTTGATTGATTTAGCCCTGGAAAACGGTAAAACGTAGCTGTTAACCTCTCATCTTAAAGGGAATAAGAGTTTATTCTGGAGCCATTTTCAGTGGCTGTGGCCCAGGAACACAGTTAGGTTGCCCCAAATTCCATGTTCCAACGTGAAAAGCAGTTTCATGAAATTTCATGAAGTTTTGTGGATTCACAAAATAAAGTCATGAATTAAGGCACATTCAAAATACCGTAGAGGATACATCAGAGAGGCAGGTACAGTGAGACAAGGAAAACTTTCCTACAAGCCAGAGAGGCTGTCTTAGCTTTTGCATTTCAGAAACTACTAGCCTGCTAAGCTAATAGAGTCTTGGTTTCTATCTATCAGTCACAAGATGAGAGTTCTAATATAGCAGTGAGCAAGGAATGGCTGTTCTGGAGAGCTAGAGCTAGCCCAAAATAAAATAAGTAACCTTTGAACCTGCAACATTCCAACCTCCCCACAAGTCAAGATAAAGTAACTAACCTCTGGACCTGTAACATTCCAACCTCCTCACAGTCTCAGTTCCAATGAATCAATCAGCCTCAGCAGACACAGCTTCCTTCTGGGAATCCTCTTTCCCAGTGAATCTATCACTGTCTAGCAATATTACTACAAGCCTCGTACGTAACTCATTGGATAAAGATTCAAGACAAATTCATCTAATGCTCCTAGTCTCGTGATCTAGGTGAAGCTTCACTTGGTCCTGTGGCTCCTGGTGTGTTAACAGCTTCCATCAGAGACTGTATAAGTGTGGAGAGTGGCTGTGGCGGGAGTCCCAACGCCAAGTCTTGTGACTAGCACCTGACTTCCTCCTGCCCCCACCCCAGATTAGCCACTCCCACCCATGACATGAGATCAGGCCAGATGATGTGGACCTATGAACTGCAGCCACGCAACAACATGGACTGAGGAGGTGGAGTTGAAAGAGGATAATAGGACGAGAGAGAGAGAGAGAGAGAGAGAGAGAGAGAGAGAGAGAAGAACGCTGTTGTCGCTCCTTTTCTGCTGGTCGGAGACGGTAGCGACATATAAGGTTCCATTTGGACAGGATCTTGGTCCGAGTTCACTTGGCTATCGGTCACATTCACGATCTTATAGACTGGCAGACTGAGAACCTTATTCAACGGATGGTATCTTTAATTCCTTGTCACATAAGTCTTTCCTGGCCGTTACTTGCCTCATCAGGACCAGTGAGTCAATGAAGTTCACCAGCATGCTCAATGGTCACGCGCAGCATCTCTTCATCTGTGCCTTATGCTACTGGTTAAAGCAAGCCACAGGGCAGGAATTCCAGAATAAAGAGTATTTGTGTCCATCTTTATATCTACAACCTAAGTTCTAGAACCATTTTATAACAATGCTAAGACATTCATGGGGAAAAACCCACAAATCAAATTCAGTATTTACCCCAATGGTTGTCACATTAGTATTCTTTTGTTTAAACGTTATTTTATGTGTGGAGGTGTTTTGCCTATATGCGTTTATGTATCACTTGTGTACCTGATGATCTTAGAGGCCAGAGAGGGTCATCTGATTCCTTGGAACTGGAGTTGCAACAGTGGGCCACCGTGTGCATGGTGGGGATTAAACCTGAACCCTAGTTACTTCTCTAGCCTTCTTATTAACATTCTCTTGCAAAACAGTGACATATATACTTATAACCTGCCACTTTATTATACATGCTTTAAAAACTTTTTCCTAACTATTCCTGAAATAGGTTGTAGAGAGAATATCTTGTGTGTTGTTTGGATGCATCACCTGTCAATTAAAAAAAAAAACCTATGGCCTATAGGAAAGAATTGGATAGAAGGTGGGGCATCCAGTAGGCAGAAGGAATTCTGGGAATGGAATGAGGTGTGGCAGGAGTCACCGAGGGGCTGGGGGTTGGGAATGTGAAGAGGACAGGCACCTGGTACCTAAGCAGAGGTAACCAGCCACATGGCAGAAAGTTCATTAGTATAAATGGGTTATTTAAACTATTAATTAGCCAGGGCATTCTAGCTATATGGCACGGGTATTTGTAAATATATTTTGAGTCTGAGTTGTAGTTCTGGGGAACTTGGGGCTGGGATGAAAAACAGCCTCTCATACAACAGGGAATGAAAGTAAGTAAGTAAGTAAGTAAGTAAGTAAGTAAGTAAATAAATAAATAAATAAATAAATAAATAAATAAATGACAGTTACTGTAGAGTAAGCACTTGATTAAAGGGGAGATAGGGTCTAAAGTATGTATTATGTAATATTTACTAAAATGAGGAAAACGCTCATTTCTACTAAACAGCTATCAGAAGCATTCCTGTAAATTTTGCTTTACACACTGTAGTGGCTTTATTGAGATACAACCGCTTTCCCATAGGCTCAGCATTTGAATGCTTAGGCCCCAGTGGAGGGTGTTGGGGAAGTTTAGGAGGTCTGGCCTAGCTGGGGAAAGTAGGTTACTGGAGGCAGGCTTTGGGGTAAAATTCACTTCCAGTTTGCTCTCTCTGCTTTGTGCTTGCAGCAAGGACGCGAGCTCTCAGCATCCTGTTCTGTCCTGTTCCCGATGCCGTGCTGATGCTGTGTTCACACGTCTGCTCTGCCCTCAAGGACTCCTATCCCTTTGGAACTGTAAGTCTAAATACACTTTATCTTCCTTAAGTTGCTTTTGGTCAGGGCATTTTACCACAAGGACAGAAAAATGGCTAATGCATGGATTAAAATGAAAATTCAAATAGTGATGTGCCAATAGTATGTCATATTGGCAAAGATTTGAAAGTTCTGTTGGGGAGCTTGTGGGAAAAACATAAGAAACTAATACACATAACAGAGACCTGCGGGATCCAGATAGATGCCATGAAGAAAATTAAAGCAGGATGAAGAGCTGGAGCCATACAGCCACAAACTCAGCACTGGTGCGTGTGTGTGTGTGTGTGTGCGCGCGCATGGTGTGTGGAAAGCAGAGGACAACCGTATGCAGTATATATATATCTGTATGCAGACATCTGCCTGCCTCTGTCTCCTGAGTGTTGGGATTAAAGGCATGCACCACCATGACTCCCTCCTCATTTTTTAAAAAATTAATTAAAATAGAATTATTTATTGACAGGATATTCCCATGTATCTCTGGCTGGTCAGGAACTTGCCAAGTAGACCCAGCTGGTCTCAAACTCATAGAGACCTGCCTGCTTCTGCCAAACGTTGGGATTAAAAACAAGTGCCACCACGCTTGTCCGCACCCCCTCCTTTTTTAAGACAAGGCCTCTGATCGACTTGGAGCTTATCCATAAGAGTTGTTTTCTGGACTGTGACCCTCCAGGTATCTCTTGTCTCTGACTCCTTAGTACCGAGATTACAAGTATGTGCCACAGTGTCACTTTTTTAATGGGCTCTGGGAGCAACTGTTATTATCAAATGTTACTATTATTATGCTTGTGAGTTACCAAGCCATCTCCCTAGCCCCAATGTCACCAGATGTATAAAGAATAATCTAATGACTTTTCTCAGGGGAGGAGAAAGTGCAAAAACTCAGACATGGGAACAGATTTTCAAGTAATAGGCATGAGGAGAAACCTGGTGCAGCTGACTCACGGAGACGAAGAGGAAAATGACGTCAGAGAGGCGGCCAGGGGCCGGGTGGTATAGGATCTGGTAGATTATGTTAACCAAAACAACACAATCTTATTCTATGAAGCCATTTGTGATCGAGAGCTGGGAAAGAGTCATAGTAGTGCTGATCTTTGAAAACAATCTGAGGCTGCTGCAACGGTGGAGTGAGGTGGAAGTGATGTGAAGTGGGAGCAGAGGACTGAGGTCTGGTGTGAAGTGGGAGCAGAGGTCTGAGGTCTGGTGTGAAGTGGGAGCAGAGGTCTGAGGTCTGGTGTGAAGTGGGAGCAGAGGTCTGAGGTCTGGTGTGAAGTGGGAGCAGAGGACTGAGGTCTGGTGTGAAGTGGGAGCAGAGGTCTGAGGTCTGGTGTGAAGTGGGAGCAGAGGACTGAGGTCTGGTGTGAAGTGGGAGCAGAGGACTGAGGTCTGGTGTGAAGTGGGAGCAGAGGACTGAGGTCTGGTGTGAAGTGGGAGCAGAGGACTGAGGTCTGGTGTGAAGTGTGAGCAGAGGTCTGAGGTCTGGTGTGAAGTGTGAGCAGAGGTCTGAGGTCTGGTGTGAAGTGGGAGCACAGGTCTGAGGTCTGGTGTGAAGTGGGAGCAGAGGACTGAGGTCTAGTGTGAAGTGGGAGCAGAGGTCTGAGGTCTGGTGTGAAGTGGGAGCAGAGGTCTGAGGTCTGGTGTGAAGTGTGAGCAGAGGACTGAGGTCTGATGTGAAGTGGGAGCAGAGGTCTGAGGTCTGGTGTGAAGTGTGAGCAGAGGTCTGAGGTCTGGTGTGAAGTGTGAGCAGAGGTCTGAGGTCTGGTGTGAAGTGGGAGCAGAGGTCTGAGGTCTGGTGTGAAGTGGGAGCAGAGGACTGAGGTCTGGTGTGAAGTGTGAGCAGAGGTCTGAGGTCTGGTGTGAAGTGGGAGCAGAGGTCTGAGGTCTGGTGTGAAGTGTGAGCAGAGGTCTGAGGTCTGGTGTGAAGTGTGAGCAGAGGACTGAGGTCTGATGTGAAGTGGGAGCAGAGGTCTGAGGTCTAGTGTGAAGTGTGAGCAGAGGTCTGAGGTCTGGTGTGAAGTGTGAGCAGAGGTCTGAGGTCTGGTGTGAAGTGGGAGCAGAGGTCTGAGGTCTGGTGTGAAGTGGGAGCAGAGGACTGAGGTCTGGTGTGAAGTGTGAGCAGAGGTCTGAGGTCTGGTGTGAAGTGGGAGCAGAGGTCTGAGGTCTGGTGTGAAGTGTGAGCAGAGGTCTGAGGTCTGGTGTGAAGTGGGAGCAGAGGACTGAGGTCTGAATGCCCACTGTGAATAAGAATTCCTGGAGAGAAGCTGTTTTTCAAACAGAGATTGGCTGGATCTGAAGAGGTTGGAATGCTACAGGTCCATAGCATATTTCTAGTTCATGCTGGATGCCCTTTAGGCCCCTAAATAGCCATTGCTTATCCACCTCTGTGTCAGACCTAATGTTCTGTCACTAATGGATAAAAGACCTCTTGAAACTAACAGCACTTGATATAAGACTTTATTCTGTTACCGTAAAAACTTCATGAAAACGCTACCACACTAGAACATATAAGATAAACTGAGTATGTTTCTGGGTCATGGGCACGCATATTTGACGTCAGAATGAACTATCTCCTGTCCCCTTTGTGGTGACAGCTGTGTTTTTACATCAATACAGAACAGATTTCCCAGCTCCCTCCAGATCCTCTCTTCCCAGCTCAGTTAAGGTCGTTTGCTTTTTTCCTCCATAGTTCTTTCCCTTGGTCAAAGGAACTCACCAACCCATGCTTTCCTGAAGATTGTCCAGAAGCTGTTTGTATTTTAATGTTAATTCCACTTCCCCAAGAAGGGCTGGCTCGTCCGTGACCCCAATTGAACCTTCCCATTTTAATTAGAAAAATAAAGGAAAGCCAGTGACTGGGTGGTACCAGGGAATTAAAGAGGGCTGAGAGGTCTGAAGAAGGTCAGAGGACAGAGGTTAGAGGTTGAGGCAACATGGAACTTCCCAAGGACCAGCTGGACTAAGGTGGGATTTATTGGTGTTAAAAAGCTATGAACATTGAGGATTTACAGGTCTAATATCTCATATAGAATGGCAGTTTGTATCTTTGTCTATTTGATGTAATCTTGTTGTGTAGAGGATTTGTGGATTGAGAGTTGAATATATAAACCTGTATGAAAAGCTATCAGGCAGTAGAGTTGTGTTTGTGTGGGATTTGGGGTACAGAAATACCCTGGGACAGAGGCAGAGAACAGGCGGTAGAAAACCACCAAGGGAAGGGAGTCGCGCTGACGAGTTGAGCCATGGTGGCGGTTTCCTACTGGGCACCAGAGGAGCGCGCAGCTCCGACTAAAACCAGGCCTGAGGAGTGAGACCTCAGGGCTGGAAAAGAGAGAAACCAATTAGTATTTTATAATATTTACTGTGACACTTTCACCTTTGGCCTCCACTTTTAAGGGCTCAGATAACACAGCTCAATTACGGGGTGTAACTGCAAGTTAAGGATAATGGGGCCCAAAATTCTGCCTAACACAAGCAGGAGATGCACTTGAGCTTAAACCATAAGATAGATTTGGCCCTTTCTTGCTCTGTTAAAGAAGGCTATGGTCCGAAGGGCGAGGCAGTTTTCTAAGACAATTTTTCCAGCTGGTAACTAGTGCAGAACTGGTTTTACACCAACAAGGAATGGAATTCTCACAAGGTCTGAATGGTACTGCACCTGGGCGCCCCCTTAGCCTCCAATGAAAGCTCAGACCTTGATTTCAGTCTTGTATGATCCTATTGGAGAACTCAGCCAAGCCCACCCAGGTCTGTGAGGTCATAGGTGGGTGCTGTTTTAAGTTTGTGTGATTGGTGAATGTAACAGTAAATAATTAATACAACTTTTTCTTGCTTGCTATGTTTTACAACAGAGGTCTCAGCTCTTCACCCCCGCCCCCAGTATTCCTCAAATAAGCTTCTTCCTGCCCCGATCTATGCATGTAGCCGTTCCTGTGAAATCCCCTGCTTATCACCGGTTCTTACTCCTCTTTTAGATGACAGCTTAAATGTAAGAGCCCGAAGAGAGACTTTTCTAACTACCCCATCTTAAGTAGCAGGTTCCTAACTTACGCCTTAATTCTCTATTATTTTCTGCCTAGTGGCAGTAGACCACTCCCATGCATCAAAGTTCAAAGCACTTTACATTTAAACATTGCAAGACTGTAAAATGAGTGACTTTACTTTACTTGCACATGTGAACACAAACACAAGAGCCGGAGAACTTGCAAGGATCGCACACTTGGTAAAGGGCAGCACTGAGAACCCAAGACGTCTTAGCTCATGAAGACCTTCTTCATTAGAAATAACGATCAGGGGTCTGAAGAGGCAGCAGCAGTTAGAATTCTACCCATCCTCGCAGAGGGTTGGGGTGGATCCTTAGTTACCATGTTGGCAACTCCCAGCTCACAACCCCCGTAACTCCAGCTCCAGGAGAGCTGACATCTTACCCAGGAGAGTCAGAGGAGGAGCCAGAGGAGAGGAACAATTGTTGCAATATCTTTTTCAACCCGATCGCCATTTTGTTGCATTTTCCTCTTCAACCCAAATAAACCCATTTAATGAAAACACAACTCAGTGATTAGGAAAACAAACTGCGGCCTATTTTGGGCAGATTTCCCACTGCACTCTCTAATCCCCTCCTAAGAAATCCTTCTCACTTGCCACGAACAGTCCTCTTGTTCTGTTCAGCCCTCTCCTCCTCTGACTCCTCCTCCGTTTTCCTCCCTGACTCCTCCTCTTCCGTTTCCTCTCCTTTTTCCCATCCCTCTCCCTGTCTACTCATGTATTGCCTTAACATAAATCTTACAGTTAACTCTGGGCTTTTTCGACATCCCTTTACGACAGAGCCGAACTCAGGTAAGTCTTGCTGGGGATCGTCCACTATCTCTGGCTGCCGACAGTAGCCGGCCTGTGTTTCACACTGACTTCCCTGCCTCTACTGGGTGAGTTTCTCCTGGAAACAGCATACAATAACTAATTCTACTCTCTTCCCTCCCCACGGCAGTTTCTCTTTGGATAACAGAAGTGGCCCTTCCCACCTTTGAATACCCAAATTATAAAATATGTTTGAGATTGCCCTTTGCCCCCTCTAAAAATCTCTCTGCTGTACCCCTTTTCCGCTATAAGTATTAATCAGTGTTCAAGATCTCTCAGCTCACCCTATTGACTCCAATTAACCTAGTAAAGGCAAGACTCTAGCCTGTAAAGCACTTCCTCAATAGCCTAACAGGAAGCAAAGACATCTAGTCCCAGGCCTTTAACCCAGGCTGCTGGAGTCCACGGGAGCTAATTGTTTAGATTTCCTGTATTTGAAGCACAAATACTTCCTTTTCCAATAATAGACTCGCTAAGGCCTCAGTCAACACAGCAAAATTAGAGCCTTCAAGGAAAGTGCTGAGTGGTAATTTAGGTTGGGAGGTCTGTGGGCCTGGAACATGGTTCATAAAGGAATGGCCTCTCTGTTCTCAGGCTCTTGATTATGGTTTTGGAGTGACTCCCTTATTTTATGTCACCTCATGGGGTTCAGAGCCTATTTCTTACAAACAAAAGGAAAAGGAGGTGTGACTAGTCTGCAAATATGATTCACCAAGGAATGCACATTTCCATTTAGAACCTTGGTTATGAAACAGGGTCTGACTCCCTCATTTGCCTCTGCTCCTGCCCTGTGACCCTGGTCACAACCACACCAGGTCATTGTCCATGTTTTAGCACATTCCATGCTCTCTCACCATTTGCTCGGGAGTGTCGTCTAACATACTTACCGGTGACAAAGGTGACATCATTTGCCAGCTGTGCCCACCTCCTCTAAAGAGCACGTACGATGGGGAAAGGCATGTAGTTGCTCGCCTCCAGTTTAGCAGAGAACATGGGAAGGAAAGGAGCGTGGCATGGGAGTGTTGGCTACTTAGTTTTTATAGCCCCTGGGTCCCAGAGGGAAGAAAAATTCTCTTTGTAATAGAAGCTCTTCTTGGGACCCCAAAACTTATAGCATGTGGGAAGAATTTGACAGTGACGGGCAGAGTGAGCGAGAAGTGATGGACAGATGCTCTCCCTCATGTCACACTTTATAGTGAAAAGAAAAATATCACGACACAGCATGCGGACTTCTCGCTACAGAAAACTATGACAATTTGTTGAGAAATATTCTACATTGGAACTACTTGATTTGTGGAAGACTGTTTTTTAAATTTTAGTTTAATTTTATGTGTTTTGCCTACATGTATATTTGTGTGCCTGCCTGGTGACCATGGAGACCAGAAAGGGGCACTGTATCTCCTGGAACTAGAGTTATAGATGATTGTGAGCCACCATGTGGGTGCTGAGAATGAACCCGACACGTCTGTAAAAAAAAAGCAGCACTTGGGGGAAATAATACGTCTTCCCAGTGAGCGATCACTCAGCACACCTAGAACTTAAGTGACGAAGAGAAAGTTTTTAACCATGCTGGTCCTGATGGAGCTAGCTGGAGGTAAGTGAGGGCATTCCATCTGCTCCGGTGTCTTCTTACATGCCTACTGGTAGTTGACTCTTAATTGTTCTTAAATCAAAGGCGACATCATTTGATAGCTGTGCCCACCTCCTTGCTTCTGTCTCCTCTGCCTGGTCTTCCGCCCCAGCTCCAGCCGGTCTGAACCGGTCAGCAGCAGAAGGATGCCTAGTCTCTCTCTGCTGAGGGATCCCCAAAGCAAATGGCCTTTTCCTTTTGGGCAGATGAGGAAGGGACAAACATTTACATATGCTGCCAGCCTGGTGCCAGCATAGCCATTAACAACTGAGAATACACGACACACTTTTATAGTCAGTTGATACAATATGTGTGGATTTTCTCAACAATCGTATAAAGGATATTATACTAGTTATTCTAATTTGATAATAGCAACAACTTTGATCACTTGCAAAACCCACCTTTTCTTTGTTTGTTTGTTTGTTTGTTTGTAAACAGAATCTAAATGTGAAGCTTTGGCTGGCCTTGAACTCACAGAGATCTACAAGCCTTTGTCTTGGATTAACAGACATGTGCCATAATGCTCAGCCTTAACCATTCAACACTTTTATTCTTCTGCACAATTTGTTGATTGGCTTTTGTTGATCTTTTACAGGCTTTGTCCCTTAACGTGCCATAACTATAGTTACTTTAACAGTTTTGTCTTTAAAAATTTACTCTAGAGATATAGTTGATTTTTCACACTACCATTACAAAAATGGGGGTTTTGAATAGAATAGACTTATTTTTCTAGTGAGTTTTATATTTTCTTCCTTCCTGTTTTCTTTCTTCCTTCCTTCCTGTTTGTCTGTCTGTCTTTCTGTCTTTTTGTTTTGAGACAAAGCCTCACTATATAACCCTGGCTGTTCTGGAACTCACAGAGATTAACTAGTAAGTTATTTCTCTGTTGGTAAAATGAGCCAGTTCAAACCAGATTAGAGTGTATATATATATATATGGTTTGTTGGGAAACTCTTGGCAGGCAAATTTACTGGTCCCAAGGACTGAGGCCAGGGCAGTAACCATGAAGAGGGGGACAGAAGGGGGCGGAGAAAGGAAGAGAGAAGGCGTGTGCAGAGAGAGGAAGGGAAGAGAGAAGGAAGGGGGCGAGACAAAATGTCTGGCTTCTATTGAAGAGCCCCTGGAGGGATGGCAGCCCAGCCCCTGGGCTGAACATTCAGGGTAAAGGGTGTGGTTTGTCTATTAGGGACTGGGGGATTTTGTAGAACCCAGAGCCCACGTCTGCTTTGGTATGTAAAATAGGCACCTCAGCTGTTAGGTCCTGGGTCTAACACTGCCTCAAGGCCTCTGCTTGGTTAAAGGCTTCCCCACCACTTCTGTCCCCTATTTTGAGCTCAGCTCCAAAGTTCTTCAATTTCTTGTTCAAGTTACTTTTTCACCAATCAACCCCCTGGTCTTCTTACCTTGGTGAAGATCTTAAAAGGCTGCTCTTTTGAATGTCCTGTCAGATAAGTCAGATACTTCCACTTAATCAGGGTTGGTTTCTGGAGATTTACCCTGCTCTTTATTCGAGCCACAGTTCTTTGTTTCTGTTTTTCTTGACTCCTATGTTGGCTTCTCTACAAATGAATCGCCTCCGCCCATGTTGGGGGGGGGGAGTAAGCAAGAGGGGAGACAGACAGAGAGAGAGAGAGAGAGAGAGAGAGAGAGAGAGAGAGAGAGAGAGAGAGAGAGAAGAGGGGGCAAGTAGCCCCTTTTACAGTGCCAGGAAACTGTGGGGCGGAGCATATCTTGGCTGTTGCCAGGTCCCTGTGGGGTGGGGTTTACCAAATCTCAACAAGGTGCGTCTAAGCTGCAGACCCTTTTGAGCTATGAACGCTTTGTGCTCGTCCGTTGGGTGCTGTTCTAAGTGGACCCTGCGCACAGGTTAGAAGGCCCTGGGTCCTCGACTGAGTTTCCGTGTGTGATGAAGCTCAAGGAACCAGATGGGGTGATGCTTGTTCCACTTCGTTGCCTGTAAAGAAAGTCGAGAATCAGAACCGCTCTATGCTCTCTGCTTGACAACATGGCTTCCTTTGAACCAGGGAGACATGGAGTGTCTGCATGTTTTAAAAGTTACTCTTTTTGTTTTCTGTGGTCTGGGAAACCGAAGAATGCACAGCTCTGTCGACGTGCAGAGCTAGACAAAACAGGAGCCAGTCCCGTGGGCGACACGGTTATGAGGGCAGGATCGCTTGAAGCTCATAGAAAGCACTTCCGAGGTGGAGTGCAGAACTAACTGGGTTTATTGCTGTTCAGAGCAGGGAAGATGGTACTGCGAGTATTCACTCCTTGTTCAAGCAAATGGAAGTCTCCCGTCCACCTCGCAGAGGGAAGTACCGGTGTGGAGTCATTCCGAAGGGAGCAGGGAGAAACGCACAGGGACCGCTCATTTTGCCCCACAATTCCAGACGCATCACCCCTCGGCCACCCTCCAGTGATAACTAGCAAGGGTTTGTGTCCTGAGCAAAGTGAAAGAGGCACTGTCTTTAACTCCCCCTCTCCTTTTATCTTTCTGATAGAAGTTACACGTTTCCAGGGACGCTTGCGGAGGAGGTACTGGAAGATAGAAGATGCAGAGCTCAGGGAGAAACAATTCAGGGAGAAAGAACACCAAGGAACTCGCTGGCTGCCAGAGGCTTCAAATCTTCCACAGAGTGTTTGGGTGGCAACGTCACCGAAGCAAATGAGAAAGAAGACCGAAGAGCTGCTCACTCTCATCACCAGCTCTGCAGGAGAATGTCGCTGAAGCACTCTGGTGATGACCTTTTAAAAAGGCATTCTCCGAGATGGAGTAGAAATCACTGGTAGAGGACTAGCAGGTACTCAGTCTCCAGCACCACAATAAACAAGCTAAAAGGTAGCTCACAATCGTCTATAACTCTGGTCCAGGGCATCCAACAGCTTCTCCTGGCCTCTGCAGACCCTGGGCACATATACGTCCAACAGGCATAAGTGCAGGCAAAAATACTCTACATATAAAATAAATCTAAAACAAAACCAAAAGTGGAATACCTTAAAGTAAATTACAAATTAAATGCAAAATGAAGTTGGTTTCGGCTTACACTAGCAAGAGCATGTTGCTCTTTCCTGTCTGACAGGAACAGTAAAGAATGAAAGGGGTGGGGAGAAGACCAGGAAGGGAAAATGCTATCAATAGAATAATTTATGCAAATATTTAAAAAAGGATCACCATACTTTTTGAACTGCATTTTTTTCCCTTGAATTTTTTTTCTCTTCCATACACAACTGAAATTCTTGAATTTGAAAAGTATTTTGCAAACATTTTGATATGGCCACTGAAATAAATATGGGATTGAGAGAGACTGTATTAAGTGATTGCTTTACCTAACAGATAGCTATTGTCAGGCTTGAAGCTCAGGAGTATAACAAAGTAAGATGGGAAACCGTTGGCCATTTCATTAGCACTGAGCTCACAATCTGTCACAATAAATGTCTTCTCTTGAAATCATAGCAAGAGAACATGGCAGATGAAGGAATCTATCTCAAGGTTACATACATAGGTGCTTAGTGTAATCGCTTTGTAATGATACCTATTAAAACTAAGAACAGTCAGCGTACCTTTTTGAACTTTATAAGGCAATAGAAAATTTTCTATAAAGAATATTAGAAATAGTTATCAATCAATCAATTGAAACCTTCTGGTTAGAATAATAGATGTACTTAACCTGTGAGCATGCGATTAGTGTGATTGAGGACCCTTTGTCCCCACTCCTGAGGTTTCTTCCGGTTAGTGTATCTTAGCCTAGTGTCCCTGGTCCTCTGCCAGTATCAGAATTGTTCCATCCTGGGGTGGTAAGTGGATGTGGACAACTCAGTTCCCCTGTCTTGGGATATGGTGGAAGAGAGGAGGCTTGTGCTTTTCTTTCTGATTTTGCAGGGACAGGCCTGGAGACGGAGGGGCAGGATTGCCTAGGAACTGGGTAGGTACGGGTGATGGTTCTCGATCCAGCATCGCTGAGCACAGACAGCAGCCTTTCCCAGCTAAGCTTTATGAGTAGTGAAGGGGATGTCTTTTTATTTCCACCTATCACGTCAGAAACCAGCTGCAGAGAGGAATTCCTTTTGACTCCTGGTTTCAGAGAATTCAGTTCATGGCCACTTTGTCTGTAGTGAGAAGGAATATTAGGGAGGAAGGAGCGAAGTCTCTTTCCTGATGACCAGGAAGCAGAGGTGACAGGTGTGGGCCAAGCAGGGTAAAGTCACAACAAATGCATGTTCCAGCTAAGTCTCCCCTTCCTAAAGTTCCCAAACTACGGTTACCATTTATATTTAAGAGCCAATCACCCTTTAGATTACGTTGTCATTGCCCTGTAAGTGTGTAACAATATCATAAAGCTCAGTGGGAAGTGTTCAACCTCTTTAATTGACCTGGATTTTGAATTCAAAATGGTAAAGCCAACTGTCTTGAACTGATGTTCCTCTTTTTACACTCACAGCAAAGCCTAGCATTCTCTTTCTTTCAAACGAGGACTTTAGTATAAATAAGAGGTCTAGGGGGACAAGGAGGGCCCTGGGGGCTTTCATAATTTAACACTTTCAAAAGCACAGACCATAGCGAGGGGTGGGGTTTGGGCTGGAGGGAAGATGCCCCCTGCCCTGCCTCTCACCAGGGGAACTGTGGAGCTGGGCTGTTTTGGGCAAAGTCTCTCCCTGGAGTAAACAGTCTCACGTTGGGACAGGGATGTGGTTAACCGGATGTTTTTTGTTTCGGAGAACTGGTCATTGTACTTGGCAGTGGGTAGAGGACAGGACCAAGGCCACACAGAAGGCCTAGCATTCTTGCAGAGATTAAAATAACCTCAGTATTAAACACGACGCCTAGCGTGAAAAACAGCGGCATGAAACAAACAGCCCAGCGGCATGGGAGAGCTACTAATACATTTCTTCATTTGTGAAAACTCGACTTTTGGAAAGAACGTTGCACTTTAAAAAATGCTTTGAGTTCCTGGCAGCGGGGACCCGGGTAGCCAACAGCCGGTGGAGCAACCGCCTAAGCTTTCCTGTAACTACTGTGATCCGTATTTCACCCCTGATTCTCCGTCTGTGAGGAAGACGCACTGCAGTCGGAAACACAAAGAGAATATGGAAGACTATTACCAGAAATGGACAAAGAGCAGACCCAGTGCCTGACTGACCAAACAAGGGCTGCGTTTCTGCAAGGAAGACCCCTCCAGCTCCATTCCCTGCTCTCTGTCTGCAGGGGCCATGATCCCACCTCCCCCCAGTCTCCCTGGTCCTCCTCGGCCTGGCATGATGCCTGCTATCCACCTGGGAGGCCCTCCCATGATGCCAGTGATGGGCCCTCCTCCTCCTCCTGGGATGATGCCTTGTGGGACCAGCTCCTGGGATGAGACCACCTATGGGAGGCCACTTGCCCATGATGTCCCAGCCTTCAATGATGAGACCTCCTGCCCGCCCTACGATGGTGCCCACATGGCCAGGCATGATCCAGCCAGACGGATAAGAGCCGAAGCAGTTGTTCTCTGTCGTTTTGTATTTCTTGTTTCACCAGGAGACCTTGGTGCTGAGACTGAGTGTTCCACTAGATGTATGACAAGGAACGTCCTTCCTAACAGAGAGACTGCTTCTGGAGAAGTGATACAGAAAGGCACAGTTTTCACTGATACTGTGAGATGTGAAAATAAAACTGTCAGCTCTTTTTTAAAAAATGCTTTATTTTACCATGTGTATATATGTGCCAGTGTTTTTGCTATATGCACGTGAGGGCATGTTCCCATGAAGAACAAAAGCAATGGAGTCCCCCTAAGCAGGAGTCACATGGGGTTTCAAGCTACCCAATGTAGGTGCTGGGAATTGAACCCAGTCCTCTTGCAGAGCTGTATAAGCTCTTAACTGCAGGAGCGTCTCTCTGACCTCCCCCCATATCTGTTTTTTAAAGGGCCAACTAACTATAAATTTCTCCTGTGAAGGACTACATGTCTTAATATTTGGCCATTTAAGATATCTTTGGGATGGGGGGGGGGCTAAAATAAAATGAAAGTATTGTTTGTTTCTGGTTTTTTCAGGGTGTCTCAGTTCGGGTTTCTATTGCTGGGATGAAACACCAGGACCAAAAGGCAAATTGGGAAGAAAAGGGTTTATTTGGCTTATACTTCATCACTAAAGGAAGTCTGGACAGGAACTCAAGGAAGGCAGGGACCTGGAGGCAGGGGCAGATCTAGAGGCCTTGGGGGTGGGGAGGGGTTCTGCTTATGGCCTGCTTCCCTGGCTCAGTTTCTTACAGAACCCATGACCACCGGGGATGTGTGGCACTGCCCTCAGTGAACTCCCCTATCAATCACAAACTAAGAAAATGCCCTGTGGGCTTGCCTACAGACAGCCTGATCTGGAGACAGTTTCTCAATTAAGGCTTCCTCCGTTTGTGTCTAATTGACATAAAACTAGCCTGTGCACTAGGGTTTCTCTGTGTAACCCTGGCTGTCCTAGAACTCTGTAGAGTGCTGTTTATTATGGGCACAAATGTGGACTATTTTGAAGCTGGATAAGATTTATGAAAACCCAGGTAAAGTTTCTATTCATTTCTCATGCAGGATTGCCAAGGTTCTTTCATTCAGAGGTTTCCATTTTTAGCTTAAATAAATGAAAAACACCTGTATCTGCTTGTGGCCTTCCACTCTCCTGGAACTTAACACAGATTGATTTAATGTGAGTTGGGCTGTTTCTGTAAGGCTGTTCTTTTCACCCATTCTTGGCTGTTCTGGGAGGGGCTTTCAGTTGTTTTCCCTGCAGAAGTTCTAGGGACAGAGCGGACACCCTCTCCTTTTGCTCAGTTCAAGCTTTCAAAGTTCATACCATTCTTCCACCAAATCACACAGATAAATGCGCACTGAAGAGCCAAGAGGGAACACTCCGGTGCTGAAGGGCGAGATTGCTTTTGTAAAGCACTAACAGCAGTTTGCAGAGTGCAGGAAGTCGCAGGTCACAGACTGTGAAGGCTCAGGAAGAGCCATCCTGAGTCAAGAGACAACTCTTTGCAATAGAGTATCCATGTGCAAGGCAAACTGTGAGTAAACCTCAAATAAATAACCAGAAACATTGTATCAGTTACTTTTTTTGTTGGGGTGGCTAAACACTGGACATAAGAACTACTTAGGAGAGAAAGGGGTTCTTTTTGCTTATGGTTTGAGGGAATACCTATGGAAACACGGTAGCAGGGTTTGAGGAGGCTGGTCACATTCTACAGTTAAGAAGCAGGGGAGAAGAGGAAGTGGGGAGGGGTTATAAAACTCCACCTCCCTTACCCCACAGTGACTCCCTTCCAGCATAGCTTTATTTCTTTCCTAACGGTTTCAAAGTCCTCCAAAATAGTGCCACCAGCTAGGAGGAATCAAGTGTTCAAACCCAAACCTTAAACAGGGGTACCTTAACAACAGTTCAGTTTCTGTCCTAATAAAATCAGGTGGCTTCCTCCCACCCACTTCAATTACACAATGCTACCAATACATAAGCTCTCTTACTAGTTTCTACAGTTACTTTTCAGTTGATTTGTGTCTTTTCAAACCCATTGCCTCCTTTTGTTTGTTTGTTTGCTTACTTTTAAGTTTTACGTTGTTTTTTTCAAAATAATATTTTTATTGCTTCTTTGGTAATTTTATCTCACTCACTTCCCAGTCTTTCCACATCTGTGTCCACCCACCTTTGTGACCACAACCACCCCCCCAAGTTCAGTCCTTCATCACCTGCGCGCTTGAGAGAGAGAACACACACACACACACACCACCGTCCCTTCTAGAAGTCCTCAGTTGTGGAGAGCTACCCTTCAGCATCCTATCACAACCTTTAAGAGTTCTCTTTGATTGCTTCCTTCTTAGGCTGTTACTTTTGGGGGTGGGGTAGGGGTAAGGGGTTGTCACAGAATTCTTCCATGTTCCTCTTTCTCAATTATGTATCTGCAGTTATCGATTTCACTGCCAAGGTAGTTTCCTTGATCTTTATAGTCAGCTGGAGCTCGGATAATGGGCTTCTTCATAGTTTTTGGCCACAGCACAGACCATGAAGAACCCCCACCTCCACCCCACCTCCTGCTGCAATAGGACTGTGGATCCGAACAATAATGCCCCCGGAGGACATGGACCACGGACATCAAAATGGCCCAGGCTGCAGCATAGACCACAGATGACCGCATGGAGTTAGGTAGTAATATAGGCCACTGACATTGAACTGACCCCAGCCGCATCAGGACCACTGATCTACAGAGGACCTTCAGTGACATCGAGGACCATGGTGGTACTTCGAAGGGATCCAGACCATGAAGTGAACCATTCTTCAGCTAGGGCTGCCACCATTGCCCAGAACCAGAGTGATCCTGAGGTCCGGGCCTGTAAGAAGGGTGAGTCTGCATCTGCCTAAGTTCCAGGCTGCTGCACACCACCCCACCGTCCACACTAGGTATTGGTCCACTGATAACCCTGCCTCACCTTACACCTCTCGCCGCCATCTTGTCTCCAATCCCTCCTCTCCACAGCGCAAACACAGTTCCACTCTTGCATCTTTCCCACTTCTTTGTGGCATTTTCCTTCATCTGCAGGCCGCTGTGTCGTTTGTAGTTGTTGGTGTTTGGTTTGGGGTTTTTTTATTTTTTATTTTTTTTGGTTGTTGTTTTGGGGATTTTTGTTTATTTGTTTGTTTGTGACAGGGTTTCTCTGTGTAGCCCTGACTGTTCTGAAACTCATCCTGTAGACCAGGCTGGACTTGAACTCCTAGAGATCCGCTTGCCTCTGCTGTGATTAAGGGTGTGCACCACCACCACCAAGCACCAGAATTCCTCTAATAAAAGAAATAGTTTGTGAACAAAATATGCTGGACTAAGTACATTTTATTTTATTTTAAATGTCTGAGTGTTTCGCCTGCACGCATGTCTGTGTAGCATGTGGTGTGCCTGGAGCCTATGTGGTTGGAGTTGTTGGATCCTCTAAAACTGGAGTTGCAGGCAGTTGAACTGCCATGTAAATGCTCAGAATCAAAGCGGCGTCCTCTGGAAGAAGCCCTGGTGCTGTTAACTGCTGGGTCAGCTCTCCAGCCCCTAGATTAACTTAGTAATTTATTAACTACAACCTGTTCTGCAGGTTTCCATTTGAAATGATTTAAGGAAACTTGTGTATTTATTGGCTTATCTTAATCTAAGCACACTAGGCATGGCTCACGGCTCAGACCAACACTAGTCAGAAAGCATAAGGCAGACGTGGTGGCACCTACAGTCCTGTTCCTTGGGAAGTGAGGCAGGAGGATTTAACTATATCCAGAACTACTTGAGATTTTGTCTTAAAAACCAGAACAAAACAAAAGAGGGCCTGTGAAATGGGTCTGTGAGTAAAGCCATTTGCTATCAAACTTGATGGTCTGATATTGATTCCTGGGACCCACACAATAGCTATACAGAACAAACTTGAGGAAGATGTCCTGTGATCTGCACTTACCCACCACTGACTGCACATATTCCTTCATACACACCTAAATAAATGTTAAGGGGAGGGACAGTGTGGGTGTGACAGACTGCAGTCACGTAAAGTTCCTGGCAGGCAAGCCCAAGGTCTATCCCCAGAATCCACTTAAAAGTGAAAGTAGGGAACTGAATCCATGAAACTATGCTTTGATCTCTACATTCGGGGAATGGAATGCACACACACACACAGACACACACACACACACAGACACACACACAGACACATGCATACACACACACACAAACACACACACACACAGACACACACACAGACACATGCATACACAAACACACACACAAACACACACACAGACACACACACACAGACACATGCATACACACACACAAACACACACACACACACACATAAACACACACACAGACACATGCATACACACACACATAAACACACACACACACACAGACACATGCATACACACACACACACACACACACACCAACCAATAAACATTGTTTTATAAAGTCACATATATGAACCACATACATAATTCCAAATATCTTATTGGTTATGTAAATATGAAAAATAGGTAAAATCAATTTTGCCAATATATCTTATTTGGCCCAATATAAACCAAATCATTTCAATACATACTGAATATTAAAAATGTCTACTTAGAAATCTTAGGCTGGGGGGGGTTTCAATGATGGAGTGCATGCCTGGCATATTGAAGTAGTCTACCTCCTCCAATAAAGAATTTACATTCTTTTACACATGTGTAACTTCACATCTCAATAGGTGACTGACATTTTAAGTGGTTGTCATCACCCATGGCCAACGGCTGATACACTGGACAGTGCGTGCCAAAGGAAGGAGTCAGGAAGACGGTCTGGCCCGTGTTTTATTCTATTCTTTGTCTTGGCTTCCTGTCCAACAGCTAAGATGTTCCCGTCTCACAGTCTAGCAGTTTGACAAAGAAAGTGAAAGAGCACCTTTCCTAACTTGAAAGAGAAAGAAAAGGTGTTGGTCTTGGGTCTATATCGATCAAGCTATGAGACCCTCCCTCTTTAAGCAAACCACCAATAGTTATGATCAGGGAAAGTGGCACTTCGGCTGGTTGATCTCGTCCAAACCCTACACCTAAAACTCTCACAGGTGAGTCCAGTGAGAGCAGAAAAAGAAGGAAGAGCGTCAACCTGGCTCCTAAGTAATGGCTGAGATGTTTTAGGGCACTCCTCTAGAAATGCTCCCATCCTGAATTTCCAGCTTCCATGTCTAGCTCCTCTTAGACTTGTCTGTGTCTCTACCCACTCACCATTGCAAAGATGCTGCAACCCAGGGCTCGGTCAACTTCCAGAATCTTATATTCACTCTGAAATTATATAAAATATGTTATATTGGAGGGCTGAGATTAGAGCTTCCCTAGGATGTAATCCTTAAAGTAGAATTGCCATCAACTGTGGTTAATGGAAATCTACTACTGGTTTCTAGGAAGACAGGAATTAT
This sequence comes from Micromys minutus, assembly GCF_963924665.1. Lineage (NCBI taxonomy): Eukaryota > Metazoa > Chordata > Mammalia > Rodentia > Muridae > Micromys > Micromys minutus. The sequence continues at coordinate 6,861,149 of NC_137978.1, forward strand.
GCAGGTGGATGAGCAGAGCTATCCTTTGAGCAACTGGATGAAACAATGACTTTATTGGTGTTGCAGACATGAGTGAGGTATTATTTATTGGAGCAGACTTGACTCAAAGGCAGCTGCATCACCAGAAAATCTATCTTAGCATGGACAAAAACAAAACAAAGCAAAAAGCAAAACTGCATCCCCGGAGCTGTCCCACAACCGACACGCAGCTCCACGTGTCAGAGATTCTTCTGCAGCCTTAAGGCTTATAAACCTTAGGAAGGAAGAGGCCTTGTAAATCTGATGACTTTCAGAGACTTCCTGAGTCTTCTGAGTTTTACTCTCTGAGTCTTAACTCATCTCCGGAAATGGAATGTTTCAATTCAGATGAAATTACTACACAACACATTTTCATCATTTTAATATTTCTGAGATCTGACAAAAGCCCAATTCTCAAGAGATGCTAGAGAAAGCCACCAGAAGTGCAGGAAGAAGATGGCAGCCGATCAGCACGCCTCAGTTTTCACTGTTTGCTCAATGTCTAAGTGCCTTAGATTTCAGAATCTTTAGCTCCCTTCCTTCACAACAGCTCTACCATCTAACCCAGAAGAGCCAAGGCTTGCAAGACACTTGAGTTACAATAGGAGAATATTTCGAGTTTCTGTCCTGAAGTTCTTTTGATATAAAGGCAGCTTGCCTAGAGCTATAGTGTGGCACTCAGGATTCAACTAGGAGAAAACAATCGCATAGCAATTTGCAGAAGGTAAATTCAGTATAAACCTGATGTGAAAATGGTGAGGAAAATTAGCTATTAAGAAGTAAGAACAGGTCTGGAGAAAAGGCTCAGTAGTACTTAAGAGCACTGGCTGTTTTTCAAGAGACCTAGATTTGATTCCCAGCTGTCTGTAACTTCAATTCAGAGGATCCAAAGTCCTTGTCTGGCCTCTGCAGCCGCCAGGCACTCAAATGGACAAATACACACATTCAGACAAAACCTGCTACATTTTAAAAATGTACAGTAAGAAGAACCCTAAAAAATAAAGAAACAGCAATCTAAGAAACAAACTGCTAGGTTGGGTGTGGTGGCCCATGCTTTTAATCCCAGCATTCAGGAGACAGAGGCCATCCTGGTCTACAGAGTGCAGGACAGCCAGTGATTATTACACAGAGAAACCCTGTCTAGAAAAACAAAACAAAATACCAAAAAAAAAAAAAAAAAAACAAAAAAACAAAAACCAAAACAAAAAAACCCAAACAAAAAACCAAACCAACCAAACAAAACCAACCAACAAACAAACCCCAAGCAAAACAAAACAGAAAACCAAACTGCTAGAGCTGAGGTAACATGAGAACAGCACCATCCTTAACCTACAGGCTGTGATCCTGACCTTTTCAGAGAGGGCTCATTGATGGCAGATAATTTACGGTGGTGTTGCAGTGGTGGAACAGAATTTTACTGGAATATTCCATAAATTCACAGAGACATTGCCCAGAGACACCAATAGGGAGGCCGATGTCTCTGGCTGCTTCTGGTCACTATGCGTTGCAGGAGATGGTCCCTGGAGAAGGTGAATGTGCTGTTGTGCCTGCTCAGCGAGCACCCAAGGGACCAGCATCTTCTCACTGACATTACCCTCCTCTGGCAAGACTTCAGTGTCAGCTTTTGTTGCATGTCACTTCTGGATTCCTCTTTGTCTCTGCCAACAGAGCCAGGTCCTGAACTAGGTGAGCTGCCCCACAGGGTGAAAACAAATGCCCTCATTCCCTTCTTTAATGACTGAGGAATTTGGATTTTTACTGGTTTGTTCTTGGACAGTGCCTGCAAGTCTCTTATTTTTCTTTCTGAAAAGCTGTCTCTCGGTGACTTCATCCTTTGCTCCCTCTGGTCTCTCCTACTTCCTTTGTCCTCACACCCCACCCCCACCCTATCCTCCTCATCCCCTTTCCCCTTGAATCTTTGAAAATTCATTTTCTGTCATTTTTTTTCTTGTCTTGGTTAATAATGTCTGTGTTCTCTCAGACCTCAAATAGCATTTGCTGTCATACTCTGAAGTTCCCTGCAAAGCTGATGATTCTAAACCCAGCACACTGGATTATTTCTGTCTAAATGTCCTACATACACGTCTGGAACAAAACTGAAGCAGGCATTTTACTTCCTCCCCAGACCCTGGCTACCTCTATCTGTCTTCACTCATTAACAACTGGTCATTTGTTACTGCAAGAAATGCTGCACAGAGGCTACAAGATGTGTATATGTGTGTGTGTGTGTGTGTGTGTTAGAGGCCTGAAGTCCAAGAAACATTGCAAAACCTCTGCAGCAAGGGTTACCACTTGGCTGTGACACCTTATAGTGGGACATAGTGATGGGAACTGTATCTCAGCCAGAGAGCAAAGAGGGCTGGGGAGACCGCATTTCTCCTGCAGAGGTTTTTGTTTGTTTGCTTTTCAACTCTCTCCCCTTTTCAGTTTGGAGACGTGGCTTTGCTACATAGCGTAGCCCAGGCTGGCTTCCAACCCGAGACCCTTCTGCTTCAGCTTCCAGAGTGGAAATACCACAAGTGTGCATTGGCTATGTGTGGCTGCTTTTCTTTGTCCTTCTTTTGTTCACATTTATTTATTCACAGATTTATTTATTGTGTGTGTGTGATTGTGTGTGTGTGTGCCTGTGTGGAGGTTCATTCTTTCCTGTGTGTGTCCATTCTCTCCTTCCACCTTGTGGGTCCCAGGGGCTGAACTCAGGGCAGGGCATGGTGACGGTGCCTTTATCCACTGAGCCATCATCCATCAGTATCTTTTTAAACATTTCTGGTACTAGGCTCAAACCCAGGGCTTTGAACGTCTTAAGAAGTTTTTCTCCATGTGACCTATGTTCCCAGCCTTGTAGAGATCATCTTGCAAGGAACTCAAGTGTTTGTAGGAGAAAGACTTCATGACATCAGGGCTTCTCATCTCTTCAGGGCTCCACAGAACCTCCTAATACTGCCACCTTAGGGACAAATTTTTGCCACATGGGCCCTTGGTGACCACCAAGCCATTTCCAAACCATTGCACTAAGTAAATGTTGCTGTTACCACCATCTAACCAGAATGTCATCTCTGGCCCAGTTCAGCTCACTCCTACAATCCTTGTCAAGTCTCTTGTCAGCTCTCCCTTCCCCATCTCCCCTCTGCCCGATTTTTGGCTTTTTACTTTCACAGCCACTACTCTCTGGTCTGGTTTCAGTCTTAGCATAAAGAGAACAGCTTGTAGTCACGCAGAAAATCCTTCCCCTGTGTCTTTTGTGACAGACCCTGGTTTTGATTGGGGTGTGCAACACCCCAAGATGAAAACTATTTCCCCTAGCTATCCCTGCAGCTGAGTAATGACCGATCAACTATCTGAGTTCTGACTAGTGAGACATGAGTCCCAGCCACAAACTCAAAATGTCTTCCCTTGTCTTTGTTTCTTGCCCTTAGGTTTCTGTGTTTCTGCGTTGAAGAAAACCAGCTTAGAATGTGCAGCTGAGAAAAACACCAGAGTCCGGTGACCCTGAAGAAACCCTAGACCACTAGTTCAGATTGCCAATTGAGAAATGAACGTCTGTCTCATGTAAACCACTGTTCTGTGTGGCTTTCATTACAGTAACAGAGCCACAGGAGACCACATTTCTCCTTGTAGAGTTTTTTTAAAAATACCCTCTCCCCTTTTTGGTTTTAAATTGGTCTTCCAGCTCCTACTTTGAACTTTTTTGCATATATTCAACCCATTTCCTTTATTTAAATCAGAACATTCATTGCCAGACCCCAAGGTGGTTGTAACCCTTTTGGTTACCTACCGCCCTGTCTGACCGCACTCCCTACAGTGTGTGCCTTTCTCAGTGCGGCACACCCCACTGTTCATTCACCTGCCTCTGCTTTATCACCCTGCCTCACTTCTAGTCCCTCCCTACTTTGCTAAGCACTAGAGATCACAGCTCCAAAGTGTCGTGTGTGTGAGTGTGTGTGTGAGTGTGTGTGTGTGTGTGTGTGTGTGAGAGAGAGAGAGAGAGAGCACATCCCATCCCTGTGCTCCACCAGCAGTTACTTTCTGAGTAACCAGAAGGCTTTCTTACTCTTATTCCTGGTCTGTAGCACCGACTCTGGCACACAGTAATATCCATTAAATTGCACAGGATGGCCTTGAAGTCCCACTGTAGCCTAGGCTGGCCTTGGACTTTCAATCCTTCTGCCTCCTAAGTAGCTGGGATTAAAACCCAGAACCCTTGGGCCCAGATAAAATGATTTTTAAAAAAGCAATCTTTAAGTTTGTTCTACTCATTTGAATTATTTTTCCAGAATCAGTTTCAACAAAATCTTTCAGAAACATCTACTTCCATCTTAAGCGAACTTAAGAATATCAAGTAAGTTCTTGAAGCGGAAAGCAGGGGCGGAGGCAGAGGGAGAGTCTGGTTCAGACGTGTCTGGACTGATGCTGCAGTGACGGCTGTAAGGGATGCCGTGAGCTCAGACTGCAGACAGACCACAGCTTCAGATGCGATGCTAAACCATGAGACGCCAGACTCGTCCACGGCTATCCCCAATCAATTCCCAAATAGATGCGTTATATAATTCTTCAAAAGTATTAGGGAAAAGAGGGACTGGAGAGATGGCTCAGCAGTTAAGAGAACCTGTAGCTCTTTCGGAGGATTCTGGTCCATTCCCCAAGTACCTACATGGTGACACACTGTGGTCAGTAACTCCAGTTCCAGGGGAATCTCACATCCTCTTTTGCTTCCTGTCGGTGCTAGGAACATACATGGTGCACAGACAGGCATGCAGGTGAAACGCCCATACACATAAAAATTAAAATAAATAATAAGTAAAAACAGCTCTCCATAGTTCTTTTCTTTCCTTGTTTCAGTGCCACAGGACACCGATGTCAGCACATTTTCCTTTGCCTTAGCAGTCACCGACCTTTATCTTATGGCTAAGGAATGACATTCAGAAAGTTGTGCTTTTCCCAAGATCAGGGCCATGGCTTAGCCAAAACCTCAAACCTCACCTTTTCTGACTGCCCGTTGCCTGCTGAAAACTTTTCAGGAGGGATACGGCTTTTAGCGCCTTGTTTGGCTGACTGTTTCCCGGTAAGATTTCAGTATGGCTATTGATTTCTCGTTGTCCGTCTTCGTCGGGGTTCAAAGTCCGCTCCAGCAATGCTCTGTATAGTTACGGTTCTCAGCCTTGCCTGCTTGTGGCTCACTGTCCCCAGGGCACCTGCTCAGTGTGAACCCTCCCTTCATCTGAGTGGTATGGATAGGCTGATGAGTGGGTGGGGCCTCCGTGGGCTGATGAGTGGGTGGGGCCTCCGTGGCTTATAGGGATTTAGTCATACAACGAAGAAACTTTATCTTGGCTATGTATCTATTTGTCCAGCTATCCTTTTTAATTTTTATCATTTGTGTGTGTGTGTGTGTGTGTGTGTGTGTGTGCGCGTGTGTGTGTGAACACTATAGTTCAGATGTGGAGACCAGAAGACAATTCTGAGGAATCAGCTATGTCTTTCTACTTTTATGTGTTCTTGGGAATCAAAGTCACTTTGAGCTTGTGATGTCATTTTGTGTGGCTCTAGCATCTTTACCTGCTGAGCCACCTTACTGGCCCAATTATATTAAATATTAAAAAATTAGTACATATGTGTGTGTGTCTGCACGTGCACATGTGTGGTTTGTCTTTGGCCCCCATGTGGGTTCTGGGGATTGAATTCTGGTCATCAGGCTTGGTGGAGAGCCATCTCTCTGTCCCACACCATTATGTTGAGGGAGGCAATGACACAATGTAAGAGCTTTCCTTTATCCAGCCTTGTGCCATTATACAGCAAGGTAGTGGCTTTACATGTTCAGGGAGACAATGAAACATTATCCGAATGAGAACACTCAGCCCTGGCTTCACCTCTAACTAACATCCTACGTGGTTTTCCATCTCCATCCCTCTCATGTTAAGGGATAATAGCTGCTTCTGTCTCAAGTGTGTCAAAAGTGTGTCCCAGATAGTCTCACATTTTCTACAAACATCTGGAGGTCTCCCCTTGACAGACCCCTTCTTTGACTCCAACTGTTCTTTCTTCACATCATAGCTGCTTATCGCAGATCTGTTCTGGCCCAATGATGCCTAGCCAGACTCAGTCCTTATCCCTTTGTTAGCATTGGTTCCAAATTGGCCCTTGACTTTCATTTCTGTACAGGTTTTTATTTCCTTAATCTCTGTCTGCTTAGACCTTAGGCTGGTTACATTCATTGTCTTTCTTTCTTCTCAAGTTGCTAAAATGTCTTTTCCTTTCTACCTTCATCCTTATTTGCAGGTCCTTTTGTCAACTTAGAATTACTTCACAAACACACAGGTTTACCTAGTTGTAACTATTTGTAGCAAGTAGTTTTAAAAAGCCACGCTTCTCTCATGGCTGTACTCTCGGCTGCCAATGGTACCACTGGTTCTCTGACCCCTGTGAGCTCTGATTGGTCCTCCAACCCTTCATGGTAGCTACACCAAACCTCTGTGACCTTTCTCCCGCCCAGCCTTTATATTTTAAAACCAGCCAGATAACTCAATAGCTGGGGGAAGAATCTCTTGCTCCATCCTCCTATCTTGCCCCATCCAAATTATCGGTCCTTAGAGTTACATGTCTGCTGCTCATATCTGCTCCACAGCCTGGTTGAATCCCTCTCCCTCTTCCTCCTGGGATCTGGAAATCCCACCTTATCCCTCGCCCAGGGATAAGCTTCTGCCACCTTTATTGACCAGTTAAAATGGGGAGAAGGTTCACATGGAATCACCTGAGTACTTATTCCACTCCTTCTCAGGGGCAGCCCCTCTGGAGGAAGCAGAATTAGCATCAAAATACAAACAGCACCAGGGCCATCCACAACAACTATTAATTTAAGCCCAAGTAAATGACAGTTTTCTCTTATTCATAAATAACTCAGTAGGTATATTCAGAGAAGAAAGGGTGTCCTGTATACACACTCACAGTTTTCTGCAGCATGTCAATCAAAGTAGCAACAGGAAACAGAAGACACATGCAAAGCAGGACAATTTCAGGAGGGTCTATTTGAAAGGTTGTGGGTTTAGGGAACAATACACAATAGCACAATCAAATGAGGCTAGGGCCTGTTAGGTTATAGCAGGGATGTGCCAGCATCTCTATGGTGTGCTGACGTAGAATCGTTGGCCATATACTCCAGAGTGGTCGCGCTAGATCATGAGACCCTTCTAGTTTTAGTTGTCTTTTTCTTCTTTTGAGGAACCTCTAGTAAATCATTCTTAATACTGCTTAACATTTAGTCAGCAATTAGAATTTGTCAACTGTCTCAGAAACGTCTTTTATTTTATGGCTGTTTTCTTTGGTCTGCCAAATACCATGTGGTGGTTAATTTTTTTTTTCAAGCCAGTTTGAGTAGGATCAAGGTTGCTCAGATATTGGCCAAATGCCCTCGTGGATGTTTTTTGTGAGGGTGCTTTTGGGTGAATCTGAAGTGTATATTGATGAAAATAAGTTGCCTTCTTAATGTGATTGGAGTTCATCTACTGTGGGAGGTCTGGGTAGAACCACGGGACAGATTATCCCCTAGATAAACAGATCTGTCTAAGCATTATGAGATGCAGGGTCCTTCTTGATCTATGATATGAACTACTGCCTTAAACTTACTGTGAACTCACGGAATGTAAAAATGCTTAGAAAACCAACCACGTGATCAATTATCCCGAGAAAGTATAAAAACTAAGAACAACAATACCGTGGCCATTTCTTCTCTGCTTGATCCAGTCTGTGTGCCTCTGTGTGTACCTGCCTTTCACTTTTTCCTTCTTTCCTTTCTTTTCTCTCTGCCTCACAAAAAGTTAAGGAATAACAAGTCTCTTACCTGGCCAGCTAGGGGGTTTCTCAAAGAGAAAAGAACTCAAGTAACTAAGTTTCTTTTTCCCTTTTTCAAAAGGAATTAATTGCCAGAAGAGTTAAATTTGCCAGAAGCCAATAGCCTTTGGCCCCAGAAGAACAAGAAAGAGTTAAACTGCCAAAAGGTTTGGGCCTTGATTGCCAATGTCACCTTGCTGCCTGCCTCAGTTTACCCTGTGATGTCATGGTAGTAAGAGCTCAACACTGTACCCTATGTGCTTTCTACTCTTCCTGTGCTAGTCTTTTAGCCTTTCAGTAATGCCTCCCAAATAAACATGTAGCTAGTTCCTTTTTATCAAATCAGTATCTTAAAGTATTTTAGCTATGGCTCCTAGTAACTAAAGATATTTACCTAATGGGCTATAAAGAATTAACTAGCACATTAGATACAATGCTGAAGAAAAGGCTGGTGTTTGTAAGTTAACTGACAATAACTGAACGACATACTATTACCGCAGAGCAAAACTTGGTGCTATTTGTTGTGGAATATGGCCATATTTAAGGGCCTGACATTGAGCCTTGCCAAACAGTACATTTGCTATGTGTTAGGACAGTGTGAAAAAGGACAGGACTAGGCAAAAGCACCTCTAGCTGGGACATAGAGCCCTATTCTAGTTTGGGGCTGCAGCTAGCCTAAGTGCATGCCCCAGTCCTTCCTTCCTCTGGGCCACACCGATGTGGCCGTGACAGAAGCTTTCATGGATAGGCCATATGTATGTGTGTATATATATATATATATATATATTCCCATCTTATTGTATGGATCAGTAGTATTTCCTAAGGACCAAGTCTACAAAAAGGGCTATTGCTTATGTTACCCAATGCTGAAAGAGAATACGTTCTGCCTGCATTTCTCACAAGGCAAACTTTCTTTGTATGGCAGCCGCCTGAGCCCTCAGTGCAGTCCTCACTGGCCCTGCGTTAAAGGACAGGAGGTGGAACCCATAGAACTCTCTCTTTCCTTTTTCTGCCGTATTCCTGGGCCTTCTGTTTGGGGACCTTTCAAACACTTGTAAGTCTAATGAGAAAACTCTCCTGAGGATTTCCTGCTCCTAAATATATAGTTTTGAGGCTACACTGTGAAAGTGGTTTTGGCTCCTTGTCTTAGTCAGGGTTTCTATTCCTGCACAAGCATCATGACCAAGAAGCAAGCTGGGGAGGAAAGGGTTTATTCAGCTTACACTTCCACATTGCTGTTCATCACCAGAAGTCAGGACTGGAACTCAAGCAGGTCAGGAAGCAGGAGCTGATGCAGAGGCCATGGAGGGATGCTGCTTACTGGTTTGCTTCCTCTGGCTTGCTCAGCCTGCTTTCTTATAGAACCCAAGTCTACCAGCCCAGGGATGGTACCACCCACAATGGGCTGGGCCCTCCCCCTTGATCACTAGTTGAGAAAATGCCTTACAGCTGGATCTCATGGAGGCATTTCCCCAACTGAGGCTTCTTTCTCTGTGGTAACTCCAGCTTGTGTCAAGTTGACACAAAACCAGCCAGTACACTCCTGGTAAGTCACTTTGCTGGCTGGAGCTTGTGTCCCAAATGCCAGCCAATGATCAGACTACTGACACTTCCAGAAAAGCAAGGGTTAAAGTCTGCTCACTTCTCACTGCCCCAATGCAGCAAGCAGTCTCGGGGGCAGTATCATGGTTTCTAGGTGCCAAGATTGATGCTAGCTGCACTCAGCCAACTTCCTAGTGTTCTGCCTTACCACTGAACATACATCATAAGTGCATAAAGATTTTCCTCTCCAAACAGATCCCCAGCTCTTTGAGCATAGAAATAAGTCTTAATTACGCTGTATTTCCATGGATAAGCAAGTACATTGACTGGCCGAAGGCCTGTGTCAGGTAAGACGAAATATGATTAAAAGTCCAATTCAAGATAGCTGAAAAGAAAACCCCCAACCAAATAAACAAAACCCCAACAAGATTCAGGGCTCATATCATGCTATGAGGAGCTCACCTACAGTATTTCTGCTCTCTTCATTGCTCTGTGTGGCTCTAAGTCCAGGAGGAGTTAATGACCTGAATTCCCTTGTTCACGGTCCTGATGGTCTTGTCTTCATTAATGTGCCTAACCTGAGGCTGTCCTTTTGGCAGGACCAGGTTTTTGCCCCTCTACCTCCCCCTAGAAATAGGGGTGAGGTAATCAACTCCTCAGAGAACAGGGGGCTGAGATGTGTGCCTGTGAAAGGCGGTGGGGAACATCGACACTGTGCAGTCAAAGCAATGCTATTTCTCCTCCATTGCTGAGGGCTGTGCAGCTTCTAGTCTGGATCCTGTGGCATAAGGGTCTTCCTGAGGTCAGGGTCACACTTCCTGTGTGAAATCTTCCCCAGACTCCATTTCTCCAGGGTACGTTTTGGAGCTGCTTGTCCCATTCCCACTGGTTCCAGTAAGCCTCACAGTGCCTGCAATGTCCTTTCAGACTCTTTGGCAACTAGCGAGTCATGTATACAAAGAACTATTCAAAGCAAAATGTGCTGAGTCTCTCAGAGAGGACTGAAAAGATGTTTGTCAAGCAGAGATAAAGGCCCACAACATCTGCCTGGGAACGGGAGAGCAGACAAGTCGTCCAGGGACTCTGAAGCACCAAGGAGTCAAGTACAAGACTGGTAATGGTAACCCCTGCAGGAAACCAGCAGCTAGGTTAGTTAGTACCCACAGACGGCAGACCCCCCCCCCCCACCAGTTCAGAGCCTGCTCACAGTATGCTTGCAACTAAGTAGCATTGTTCCCCTTATTTAAGTCATTTGTTCAAGGTCACTTGGGGAGGAGGTATAGTGCATCTGGGTTTCTATCACGGACAATGGACAAAGGTCGGGTCCTGTGTTACAGTCAAGTTAGACTTCTGGAGCAGCTGTCTATTTCTCCATGGACTCAAGTATTCTGAAAGCGGAACTGTGGCTAGATCACTTTTGGGTTCTAGCACACCTGTATTTAAGTAGATGTTAAATATATACTCACCTCAAATGGACTATCCTCACAGTAAACCACCGTGTTAAAGGCATCCAAGTCACTGGAGTGAGCCCTGGTTCAAACCCAGGTTAGGCTACAGACAGGAAGTCATGGATCCACCTAATGAGTGCTTTTTGTTCTGTGTCACTGGGCAAGTGACCAGGCTTCCAGCTGCAGGGTTTCCCTATGGTGAGAGACAATCTAACACGCCCCACAAGGACATAGAGGACATTTAGTAACTGCAAATAAAGTATACTAAATTCTTACAATATTTAAGAAGGAAGGAGCCACAAGAAGCCAAGGGATTTTTCTTAGTTTCACAATTTCAGAAACCAATGCATTAGAACAGAACGGACAAAGGTTCCGTGATAGTCTATTTATAGAACGTCAAAAGGATGGAAAACAGTTCATCTGATGGATATGCATGTACGCATACATATGAACCGAGATGGAGATGCCAGAGTAACTGTAAAGAACTCACCAGAGAATTCTTTACAGGGATAACTGTTCTTGTAGATAAAGGCCTGGGCTCTGGGTCTACAGGTTCATGGGAGTTTGCCATGTGTGACACAGGGGCAAGGCACAGCTTCTCTTGAGACAATTTTTTCTCTCTAAAATAGAGACAATCTACTTCAAAGAGCTGTTTGGAGATTAAGTAAGATCGCACCACAAATCAGCGATTATCACATCACCTTTGTGGGAGAGTTCTAGCTACAAAGAAGAGCCATTGTTTCTCCAGCCAGACTCCACTCTCGAGGTCCCGGCGTTCAAGAAAGGTGCTTTAAACTGCCTGGAGCCGGCCACTGCAGGAACCGAGCTCAGCCATTCCCGGCTGCAAGGCCCTTTCCTTTTCCTAACCTTCCCTCTGGGGAGAGCCCAGCTCTGTGCTAGTTCGGCCGCCACGGCCCCGTGCTGGGTCTTCCCAGTCGTCACGGCAGGACAACGAGGGCTCGCGGCCCGCTTCCACGCCCGGCGTCCCCTCGGCCCCCGCCGGCTCCCGCGGCCTTGGAGCCCGGCCTCCAGCCGGGATTGGCGCGCGCGGTGGGGGGGGGGGAGGGGGTGGCGGGGGCGGAGAGAGGTTTCAGGCGCGCGCCTCCTCGGCGCATTACGGTACCCTCCACCGGGCTTCAGCGGCCGGCCCAGCCTCGCGGTGGGGTCCGGAGAGCCGACGGGCGAGCGCGGGAGGGAGCGCGAGCGGGAGCGCGTGGAGGAGGAGGAGGAGGAGGAGGCCGAGGAGGAGGAGGAGGCCGTCCAGCCCCGCGCCGCAGCAGCCATGGCGGAGCGCCGCGCCTTCGCGCAGAAGATCAGCAGGTACGCGGCGGGGAGCCTGGCCGGGCCCCGGGGGTGGCAGGGTGGGTGTGGCGCGGCCCACGGGGCCTGGCGGCGCGTCCGGGGCCTGCAGCCTGCGCCTCGCCAGGCCCGCAGGGCGAGCGGCGGCGCGGCGGTTCTTTGTGTCCGCAGCCGCGTTCTCCCCGGCGCTCCACGCCCACGCCCCGGCTCCCCGCACCCCAACAAAAGGAACTGGCGAAGAGGCCACGACGCTCACGCTCGCACCCGTCGCCACCGCTGGCTGTCAGCACCCCGGGCGCCCCGCCCGCCCCGCTCGCCCGGGCGGCTCGGCACCCACGCCTGCACACGCACGCTAAGGCCGCAGTGCAAAGTTGTGGGCTGGCGACACGCGAGCACCCCGCTTCCCCGTGGGCTCAGTGGGCGCTCTTTCTCTGGCCCCTGAGGAAGATGGATGACCCGACCCATACCGAGCTTTTTATTCGTGGGCCTGGCGTTCACATTCTAGGAGTAAGCCACCCACCGTGGATAAGGTTTCCCAGCAGTTTACCTCCCAGTCCAGATAATAAAATGGAAGGATGTGTGTAGAATTTAACTACGGGATGTACTTATGGATAAGGAACTAGGCATTGTTTGTTTGTCTCAATAAAACCTTATTTCTATTATTTAGGACTAAAGAAAGGCAACATTCAGGTGACATTTTTGATGGTTGCGTATATTTCTGTGGTTCTGAATCTTTTTAGCTTGTTTATATATGTGGAAGGTTTTTGGACATGTTGGAGAAAAGCTTTTATTTTTTTTAAGCTTCCGGACCCCTACAATGTAAAGGCTTTTGGGACACTTTTTTCCCCCATTCAAAACTAACATCTCATTGCATCTCTTGTCTTTGGCCAAGAGCAGGTGTAAATGAGTTTTGAGTTTTAAAACATGAATTTCATTTTCTTCTTAAGAGATAAAATAAGTTCTTAGGAATATGGGTGGTACTGGCCGACTAATATAAATTTCAATACTGAGTGTTTTTAAAATCGGGGCCTTCACTTTTATTGTTGAGATTCTCTTGCATGTTAGTTGTCTCTTGTGAAAAAATGGTGAATAATGGTATCCAGCTTATAGGATTATTGTGAATTTTAAATGGCCATTTTTGTATAAAGTACTTAATAGTGCACCGATCATTCTATGGTTGAACATTTGTAACTGGGATTGGGAAGTATGGGTTTTTTGTTTTGGGGTTTTAAGGTATGTCTTGAAAGGACACATTTTGTACATTAAAAAAAATTAGATTTAGAGTTTATATCTCATAAAGTACACCTTTGAGGGTAAGGTATGAAACAGGGAGTGCCTCTGCTCTGTGACTGGAAATCAGATGACATGGGACGATCCTCAAGAAAGGAAGCAGACTTTGTTGTAGAAAACAGTCTTGAAAGTTACAAACTAAGGCAGGGGAATGAGGCCTGTGTGGTTGCAGGAGACATTTAGGTAGGTATGGCAGTGATGGTGATTGGCTGCCTGTGGGAGCTGAGGAAAGTGGGACCACCTCGGCTTTCCTGCCACCCAGCTTCCAGCTCTGCAGCCCCCTGGTGATGGGCTCTGAGTCCGTGTGCCCAGGAGCAAGCAGTTTAAGAAGAGAGATAGGACTGGATGGTAATGAGGATTCAGGTTTAGACATCATGGCTTTGAGGGTTTACATAGCGTCTTCGTGGGAACATCTATTAGTTTTTTGATCCTGGCTTGAGACATAGGGGAACTTGAACAGACCCATCAGGAATTAGGTTGTGAGTGAAGCCTGAGGAGCTGAGAGGATTGGAGGGAGAAAAGCAAGGACATAATAGCATGCAATTAGCATTTACCTATTACGAAGGAGTATTGTCCTTGTTACTGAGTACCATTAAGTAATATTTCTGAAGAAACAGGGCTATTCTTTCATTTCCTGCCAGCAGAAACCCGGGAAGGTGTTTTCTGGGGACTCACTGGGGTTGACAGCTTGGCCCTGACACTCATGAATACACTTGAGCCACTTCCTTGATTCCATTTCTGTTTGTCCTAAAAATGGCGATGATCCTAGAACTTGTCTCATAGGGTTAAGTGAGGTTGAAGAAACCAACACCCTCCAAGTCCTTAGAATAAAGCCGTGTGTGCAGTAATGCTTAGTAAACCGAAGAGCCTTCATTTTTGGGATGCTTATGAAATGAGGCTGAGGACCTTTTTTGTCAGAGTGACAGTTTATAATATGTGCAGATATGAAATTCATTGCTCTGTAAAAACTGAGTGCTATGTGAAACTTCAAAGAAAAAGATTCATGATGGTCTAGAAGTCTCTATGAAGAACCCTGCTAGTCAGCCTTTTCTGGCCGAGTTATGTTTTCAGCCCTTTTCAGGGAATGCTGTTATTTTTTTCAGCCTGGGATGTGATTTCAGAAAGTTCCTTATTCATGTTTACCTGATTGGCTGGCTTTCTTCAGCTCAGCTTTGCAAGAGTCCATGTGTTTTGCCCATATCAAGAGATCACCTTTTCTCTGTTCTTTCTCCTTCTTCAGGATGTGGCTTGTGCATTTATGAAGTTTTGACTATTTTCAGATTAACGATGTAGGATTTTATTTGGATCCCTTTGTCCTGTGACTTGATATTTAAGAGGATAGACATTTGTGTACATTTTGACTAGGTTTGTATCCCATAACCTAGCGGGGCACACAATGTAGGAAAGAATTGGTTTTGGCCAAATTGCACGGGCTGAAACTGCCTACACGGATCGATGGCTGGGCTGTTTTGAACATTTCATCAGATCTTGTTTGGTTTCTAGAAGCCCCCATCCGATGAGTGTGAGGATTAGATGAGCTAGGGTCCTTGAAATCCTTGAAATTGCCTGAAACATGAGCACTTAATGCTCTCTGCTGTGCTGTCACCAGGGTCACTTGCTAACCAGAGTCAGACAGTGGCAGCGTTACCCAGATGACTCAGACGCTTGTCTCTGGTTGTAGTTTTCATGCTTTTTATTTGTACTTTTTACAACCTACTTTCCTGGGTGTTCCCCAGGTGCACTGTTGATACCACCACAGCCTTTTGCTTATTTTCTCGTCTTCTCATGTCTGATTGGCTATAGTTTTTGTCGGGAAGCAGAAAATCAAAGTTTTTTTGTTTGTTTTGTTTTGTCTTGTTTTTCTGGGTCAGGTAGGACTGAATGCAGTCTTACTAAGTAGCTCAGGCTTGACCCTGACTGTGCGATCCCAGTGTGGTTTACTGTGTTATCAGCTGGGCTGCCCACCATTTTTTTCTGTGGACGCAAAGATTCCACTGATCTTTTTTTCATCTCGTCCTCGATAATTCTTTCCCTTCATTCCTCCCTTCTTTTCTTTGTTGTGCTAGAACTGAACCTGGCCAAGCACTGTATTCCATTGGCCCAGCCCTTCCCCCACTAATTGTTAATGCTCAGTATCTAGTCTCTTTGTACCTTCCTTTTAAGCCACATGTTGGAGGGAGACCAGAACAGTTCAGTTACCTTTTATTACCATCTTCTTTCAGATGAGGTTACTCCAGATTCCCCTCTCCTCTTACAGAGACTCTGGTTTTCCTACTTTAGCCACCGATGTGCCAGTCACATCTTGAAGCCTATTTCTTATCACTTTCCTTAGAACCTTGGCTCTGTACTTTGCCTTTCCATTCTAATATTTATACCCCTTTTAGGAGATCTTTCTTTTCTGTCATAAGACATATGCCAGGCTCAGTGTCAAACAAAGACCTGTTAACTTCTCTGGCATTCCTTGCTGCCACCAGTTGCTGGATTTTTGTTTCTGGTGATCTCAGGTATATGCCATCATCATGACTACTTCCTGCTTTTCTTTCAGGAATGCTTAGCTTATATATTTCTTTAACTTTGACCCTTCCCTTTGCCTTAGCCCTGATTTTAGGATCTATGCCCCTCTCCCAGTTTCTCATCTCTGCCCCTCCGACTTGCTATAAAGTAACTAAGAAAATGAACTTCAGTTACAATAATGAATGAGTTTTTCAGTCTAATTTTGGGTTACGAATCAAAAAAGACAAACACTAAGATACTGCTAGATCAGGTCTTGGCTGTTCAAGTCCAATACTTTGTGGATGCTTGAACTTAACTGTGGCTGTCATCTCAGTGTGGCCTCCAAGCATGTGTGAGCACTTCCCTAGGCAATTACAGACCCAGTCTCTGAGCTCTTGCTCACATGAGCCGCACAGCTCTCAGTAAGTGCAGTTTTACAGTTTTCTGTCAGTGGAAGTCCAGAGCTTTGCTTGCGTTTTGAGGTTCTCTGTAATCTGGTCTCTTGTTGACTTATTCTTCAGTTTACACCTTGCTTTCTGGTCAGAAGTACTTTCCCCAGACCCCACTATCAACTAGTCCATTGTTTCCATTTGTAATTTATGTTCTTTAAAACTTTCGTATGGCCTTTAAAAAAAAATAGCTTTAGTGTGTTATGTTTAGCATGTGTGTGTGTACCACAGGACCACTTGCAGAAGTCAGTTCTCTTCCATCCTAAGAATCCCAGGGCTCTGACTCAGGCCCAGGTTGGTGGCAAGTGTCTTTACATGCTGCACCATCTCACGGCTGCTGGGACACGGCTTTCTTTAAACATCTTGCATGTGCATGCACCCCTTCCTCAAGATAGGAAGTATAATTTAAAATAAAAAACCGACAAGGCAGATAGAGCTCAGTGCACCCTGCTGGCTCTGAGGGCAGCCGCTCCTTAGTGATCTTTCTTATCACCCATGGATGTATTTCTGAGCACTAGAGCTTTTTTCTTTTCTGAATTTTGAAGGTATTTGAATCATATTGTTTGTTTCCTTTTTGCTAAAATTTATATTGTGAAGTTCATTCATTTTTTTTTTTTTTTGTGGTTTTGTAGAGTTTTATTGTATAAGTATGCCATGATGCAGTTTCTGATTTCTAGATGGTATGTTTATTCTGGGACCCATCTATACTTAAGTTTCTCTAGTGCAATGGTTCCCCACCTTCCTAAGGCTGCAACCCTTTAATACAGCTTTTCATGTAGTGACCCCCAGCCACAAGATTATTTCATTTTGCCTCTGTTATGAATTATAATGCAAATATCTGCTATGCCACCCGGAGAACTACTGCTCTGGAGTAGATTCAACTCTGGAATTCCTGGTTGAAGTGTGTTGTTATTATTTGTAGCAGTTTTACTTATCAGGGTTATGGGAGGCTAAACTGTTCTCTAAAGTGATGGTAGAGATTTTGCCCCTATAACAATGTTGCTTTGTATGTAATTGCTGTGACTTGGTGTTGCCCAGTTTTGCAGTATAACTTAAATGTATTGGATTGTCAGTGTATTGGATTCATGATACTGGCTCATAGTAAAGTTTTAATTTTTATTTACTGAATTATTAATGAAGTTGAGCTCTGCTTTGGATGTTTATTGATTATTGAAATGCCCTGTTTTGTAAATTGCCTAGTTAAATCTTTGTGGCCATCCCTCCCAAGATTTTCCTTTGTGATTTTGTGTGGATACTTCACATGCAGTCAGTGTGTTAATAATTTATATTATTATATTATATTTGGATAGTGCCTTCTCCATTATGGCTTATTTTTCATCCTTTCTAGAGAAAATTTTGAAAAGCTAATTCTCAGTTTTTAAGTTAGTGCTTACATTTGTGGTTTTTGTTATGGTCAGTACTTTGTTTGCTTGTTTTTGTTTTTGCTGAGAGATGTTTTCTTTCTTTTTTTCCCCTAATATTTATGTATTTTATTTATATGAGTACACTGTATACTGTAGCTATATAAGATCTCATTACAGATGGTTGTGAGCTACTGTGTGGTTGCTGGGAATTGAACTTAGGACCTCTGGAAGAGCAGTCAGTGCTCTTAACTGCTGAGCCACCTCTCCAGTCCCTCTTTCTTTCTTTACTTCTCTTCTCTTTCTAGACATTCTTTTAGACTTCATCTCCTAGATTGGCCAAGGATTGAGAATTCAGGCTTTGTTTGGGAAGTATAGTCCCAGGGCATCAGGAACAAGAGAAAGTGGGGTGAGGCTCAGGAAGATAAGCAGCAATGGGCGGTGGAGGTTTGCCTTCCTGGCTGCTGCTCCACAGAGAACTGGAGACCGAGCGTTTGGCAGATGTGCTTGGCCACAAAGAGTATCTGAGGACAGAGAAAAGAGTTCCTCAGTCAGTAGAGGTTTTTGTAGAGAGGGCACTTACCTTCCTGTTCCAGGCAGCTCAGTGTCCCGGATTAATTCCTGCTCTGCTGTGTTGAGTCATGTGGGCGTTCTGGCAGCCACTTTGGATGTCTTGTTACTTTCTCACTGGCTTTATTTTTTAAACCAAGGGAATTTAAAAAATGCAATTACAGAAGCTGGAATCAAATTCATATATGTACACAAGGAAGTGCTCTCTTTTGTTAGTTGATGATTTTGGATTAGAGGATGCAAATGTTGGCTTTAGGTCTGCTATCTGTTTATCTCAGATTTTACATAGAAACCAAAACTAAAACAGTAGCAATGAGATTTACAGCTCTAGGCTCAGCTCCTATCAGGAGCTCATACTTGTCTGTTTCAGGTGGATGTGCTTTCTTGAACCAACTGCTGTATGAAGGATGTAAAAGAGTCTAGTCATTGCTAGGATCTTTGCCCTTCCTGACTCACAGGGAGTGTAATGACATCAGCCCCACTTGGGTCTCAAGGAGTAAGTTCTTACCAAGTAGAAAGGGTTTCTTTTTTTTCCCTTATAACTTTATTTTAAAGAAAAAGATACATTTACTGATTTTTAAAAGCATTTGGAATAAAACTATATGGATGTATTTTTGTAAGTACTTGATTTTTTTTAAAGGTTTGATAGTATGCATTGAAATCTTACTAGCTACCATAAGCATAAAGTACATGTAAAATAAAACGTAACATGGAAATAGTCAAAGTTTTCTTGGTGTGTATAGATTAAACATAATGATTTTTAAATACCAAAAGTTGCCACAAGGCTATCTTCTTAGCTCTTGAGTTATTAATGATTTAAAGTCTAGGTGTACCCCACTCTGAGTGGGTGCTATACACTTTTTTTTTTTTTTTTGAGCTTCATATGATCTGTGAGTTGTTTCTGGAGTATTCAGAGCTTTCTGGGGCTAGTATCAAATTATCAGTGACTGCATATTATGTCTGTTCTTTTGTGACTGGGTTACCTCACTCAGGATGATATTCTCTAGATGCATCTATTTTCCTAGGAATTTCATAAAGACATTGTTTCTGATAGCTGAGTAGTTCTCCATTGTGTAAATGTACCACAATTTTTGTATCCATTCATCTACTGAAGGACATCTGGGTTCTTTCCAGCTTCTGGCTTTTATAAATAGGGCTGCTATGAACATTGTGGTGCATGTATCTTTGTTGTATGTTGAGCATCTCTGGGGTAAATGCCCAGAAGTGGAATAACTGGGTCTTCAGGTAGGACTATGTCCAATTTTCTGAGGAACTGCCAGACTGATTTCCAGAGTGGTTGTACCAGCTTACAACCCCACCAACAGTGGAGGAGTGTTCCTCTTTCTCCGCATCCTCACCAGCATCTGCTGTCATCTGAATTTTTGATCTTAGCCATTCTGATTGGTGTGAAGTGGAATCTCAGGGTTGTTTTGATTTGCATTTCCCTGATGACTAAGGATGTTGAGTATTTCCTTAGATGTTTTTCAGCCATTTGATATTTCTCAATTGAGAATTCTTTGTTTAGTCTTGTACCCCAGTTTTTAATAGGATTGTTTGATTCTCTGGAGTCTAACTTCTTGAGTTCTTTGTATATATTGAATATTAGACCTCTATCAGATGTGGGATTGGTAATGATCCTTTCCCATTCTGTTGGCTGCCATTTTGTTTTCTTAAAAATGTCCTTAGCCTTACAGAAACTTTGCAGTCTCATTAAGTCCCATTTATTGATCCTTGATCTTCGAGCACAAGCCATTGGTGTTCTGTTTAGGAAAATTTCTCCTGTGCCTATGTGTTCTAAGCTTTTCCCCACTTTCTCTTCTAATAGTTTCAGTGTACCTGGTTTTATGTGGAGATCTTGATCCACTTGCACTTGAGCTTTGTACAAGGAGATAAGAAAGGGTCTGTTTTCATTCTTCTGCATGCTGACTGCCAGTTGAGGCAACACCATTTGTTGAAGAGGCTGTCCTTTTTCCATTGAATATTTTCAGCTCCTTTGTCAAAAATCAAGTGACCATATGTGTGAGAGTTCATTTCTGGATCTTCTGTTCTATTCCATTGATCTACCTGCCTATCTCTGTACCAGTACCATGCAGTTTTTAACACAATTGCTTTGTAATATAGCTTGAGGTCAGAGATGTTGATTCCCGCAGAAGTTGTCTTGTTGTTGAGAATAGATTTTGCTATTCTAGGTTTTTTGTTATTCCAGATGAATTTGCAAATTGCTTTTCCCAACTCTATGAAGAATTGAGTTGGAATTTTGATGGGGATTGCATTGAATCTGTAGATTGCTTTTGGTAAGATGGCCATTTTTACAATGTTGATCCTTCCAATCCATGAGCATGGGAGATATTTCCATCTTCTGAGATCTTCTTCAATTTCTTTCTTCAGAGATTTGAAGTTCTTGTCATACAGGTCCTTCACTTGCTTAGTTAGGGTCACACCAAGGTATTTCATATTGTTTGTGACTATTGTGAGGGTGTTTTTCCCTAATTTCTTTCTCAGCATGTTTGTCCTTTGAGCAGAGGAAGGCTACTGACTTGTTTGAATTAATTTTATATCCAGCCACTTTGCTGAAGTTGTTTATCAGCTGTAAAAGTTCTCTGGTGGAATTTTTGGGGTCACTTAAGTATACTATCATGTCATCTGCAAATAGTTATATTTTTACTTATTCCTTTCCGATTTCTATCCCTTTGATTTCCTTTTGCTGTCTAATTGCTCCAGCCAGGACTTTCAGTACTATGTTGAATAGGTAGGGAGAGAGTGGGCAGCCTTGTCTACTCCCTGATTTTAGTGGGATTGTTTCAAGTTTCTCACCATTTGATATTGGCTATTGGTTTGCTGTATACATTGCTTTTATTATGTTAAGGTATGGGCCTTGAATTTCTGTTCTTTCCAAGACTTTTAACATGAAGGGGTATTGAATTTTGTCAAGTGCTTTCTCAGCATCTAGTGAGATGACCATGTGTTTTTTTTTCTTTGAGTTTGTTTATATGGTGGATTACGTTAATGGATTTCAGTATGTTAAATTATCCCTCCATCCCAGGGATAAAGCCTACTTGATCATGGTGAATGATTATTTTGATGTGTTCTTGGATTCGGTTTGCAAGAATTTTATTGAGTATTTCTGCATCAGTGTTCATAAGTGAGATTGGTCTGAAGTTCTCTTTCCTGGGAGGGTCTTTGTGTGGTTTAAGAATGAGGGTTATTGTGGCTTTGAAGAATGAGTTGGGTAGTGTTTAATCTAACTCTATTTTGTGGGATAGTTTGGAGAGTATTGGTATTAGGTCATCAATAAATATCTGATAGAATTCTGCACTGAACCCATCTGGTCCTGGGCTTTTTTTGGTTGGGAGGCTTTTGATGACTGCTTCCATTTCTTTAGGTGTTATGGGATTGTTTAGATGGTTTACCTGGTCCTGGTTTAACTTTAGTATCTGGTATCTGTCTGGGAATTCATCCATTTCCTCCAGATTTTCCAGTTTTGTTGAGTATAGGCTTTTGTAGTAGGATCTGGTGATGTCTTCAGTTTCCTCAGTTTCAGTTGTTATGTCTTCACTTTCATTTCTGATTTTGTTAATTTGGATACTCTCTCTTTGCCCTCTAGTTAGTCTGGCTAAGGGTTTATCAATCTTGTTAATTTTCTCAAAGAACCAGCTCCTGGTTTTGTTGATTCTTTGGGTCGTTCTTTTTGTTTCTACTTGGTTGATTTTAGCTCTGAGTTTGATTATTTCTTGCTGTCTACTCCTCTTGGTTGAATCTTTTTTTTTTTTTTTTTTTTTGGTTCTAGAGCTTTCAACTGTGCTGTCAAGTTGCTAGTGTATGTTCTCTCCAGTTTCTTTTTGAAGGCCCTCAGAGCTATGAGTTTTCCTCTCA